>NC_057797.1:276239106-276539106 GCF_018294505.1 Triticum aestivum | reverse complement strand
AGTGGGCCCGGTCAACACTGACTAGGCCAAAGTCAGAGCTGGCACATGGAGTCCATGGCATTAGCACTAATGTAATAGAAAAAATAGACTAACCTAATTAGGCTCAGGGGCCCACATGTCAGTGGCTCTAGAGGGGTGATTAGCGTGCTCATTAGCAATTCATGATGTCGCCACGTCGGCCTCGCAGAAATCTGGCCGGCGGCAACCATTCCGCATGGCGGAGGCGTCGGGTTTTGGCATCTGATGACCATTGGGCTTACGGTTTGGCCCTACGGGCTGCTGGACGTGCACCGCATCCAATGGAGTAGGCGGCTAGGCGAGGGGAGGTCGGAAACTACGGCGGGAACCACTCGGGCGGCGGCCAGAGCTCGGGCAATGGTGGTGATGGCGCTACAGGGCACGGGAGGGCGAACCCGTGGGTGCTTCAGGTTCACAGGGGTGCGGCGAGCACGCTGGTGATGCTCGGGTGAGAAGCCAAACTCAGGAGCATGGAGCTCGTTGGCCATGGCGGCGGTGAGCTTCGGTGCAGGTGGGGAACGTAGCTAGCGCATGCCCGCGAGTAGGAGAGCAGGGGGAGTAGGTCCGCGAGCTCACAGCGGTTGCAGAACGCGCCTTAGTGGGCTCGGCGGAGGTCGGACAATGTCGGGGCGTTGCCAGCGATCTCGGAGGTCGGGAGTTTAAGACGACGGTGGTGACGGCATTGCAGGCCACCTGCGGTCGCGTGCTTTGTCGTGAGGCTCCACAGAGTCGGGGAGGAGCTAAGGGACCGGACAGCGAGGCGAGGCGTGCGTGGTGGCTGTGGTGGTGCTCGGAGGCGCGCTGCGCTGCGCTTGGGTGCAAGGTTGAGAGGGACCATAGGAGGGGCGAAGCACGGGGGAAGAGTGAGAGGGCGGGGGAGGTGCGTGTCGACGTCCAGAGAGGACAGGGCGTCGAGGGGGAGGGGTAGGCAGGTAGGTGGTGTGGCACCCTCGCGCGCGCCTTGCCCTCCCTCGCCTCTACCTTCTGGCAGAGTTTGGGGATGACTGGCATGGGCCAGCACTGCTGGGCCGCCAGTTGGGCCGCCAGGTTAGTTGGCCCAGGTAAGTTTCCTTTCTCTCTCTCTCTCTCTCTCTCTCTCTCTCTCTCTCTCTCTCTCTCTCTCTCTTCTAATTCTTTCTGTTTTCTATTTTTATTCCTCTATTTTGATTTAGTAAAACACTAAACCATTTTTAAAACTTCTGAAATTATTGTTTGGCACATTTAGAATTATTTCCAACATCCCTCATTTAGTTTCAGAATTATTTGAGCATTTAAAAATAGTTATAGCATTTAATTTCCCAAATTCAATTACTTTATGATTTAATTCAAAAATCTAGGAATTACCTAGAAATATGTTCATCTTTTTTGGCAGAGGTTTTCACCTTTATCAGAAATCATGAACATGTTCAAAGAGCATTTTGGGTTCATTGAAAATGATTTTATTTTAACCTATTTGAATTAATTCAGTGTTGGGGTTTGAACATCCCCAATTTAAATTTATTTGAATTTTAAACATGATGACATGAATGCAATGCCACTATTTACAAACATTATTCCAGGGCTGTGACAACTCACCCCCACTAAACAAGAATCTTGTCCCGAGATTCAAGACGTGAGGTAAGAAGATAGAGGGGACACAAAGCTAAAACAACCTTCTCGATCCGATTGCGCTTCTCGCATACGTTGATTCATTGATTCAAATTGATCTTGACGTCTTTCTTTCGAGATCTTCATCCAACACGATGACCAAAAAGAATGGGAAACCCTACAAGAATTGATCTTCTCAAAGATTGAGCAACTCACGATGAACTCACGAAATGAGACATTAGAACACCTCTTGAGTTGAGACTCAAAACACACATCTGAAACGAGGAAAGGAAGCAGATGACGAAGGTTCAATTTGGTAGGCAACAACTCCACGCTTAATAAGATGGTGGATGTGTTTCAAAGTAGCGACGAGTTAACTTGCCCCTAACACCAAAGCGGGGGACCTTAGGGAAGGTCACTCATAGAGATATTCCCTTAAGTGGCAAAAATAATTATTGTTCATATAAAGATCATTGAAACTCTCTATACCAGCCTAGGGCAAATCATAATCAATTGTTTGAAGGAGTTCGGAAGAATGGCATATCCGACTGAAATGGATGATGTGGACTACCTTGTTGAAGACAACGCAATGGATGATTTTAGCTTATCATCGGAAAGGATGGGACCCATGGTAAGCCCACTTGGAAGGTAATCCTGAGTAGTTATTACCGAGAAGGCGGACCATAGTAAAATGGCACAATGGCGGGTGCAAGCTGGGGACAAAATGCAAACGTTGGAAATCTTCCAACCATCATATTTTCCCAAGATTCAAATATGGTTGGTAACGGGATATTTCAGACGACATCTCTGGAAAAGAAGGTTTGCAACACAAATCGACAAGACAATGTTGCGAGATTCACGGGAAATGAACTACAATAGCAAGCTCCAAAACATGAGTTGGTTCTGCTACACACATGTGAACACGTTGTCCAAGACAAGCATGACCACATGGTAGTCTTATAATAAAACACTACCAAGTTCAGATTGGGAACCATCATTGAAATAATGAAGTCTTGTACATGTCCGTCTGGGCCCATCGGGAATAGCATTTGAACTTCTTATCCTTGAACAAATCAATCAGTGGCTTTGTGTGCTAGGGATACATATAGAATGAAGGTTGCAAGTCTCCAAACCACAGAATACTTTGCACATATGCATGACTGAATTGGGATGATTCCAGAGGAAGCAAAACTAACTTTCTCGAATTCACGGTGGCTACTTTCACCAAATGCACGTGAATCATAGGTAGTCACTTCTTTCATCCAAACATATGCTTCATGAACGAAACACGAAGAAATGCTTACACAAGTTTCCAACACTACCTTGATGTCTGACAACAACTTATCAAGATTTTCATAAAATTGAATTCCACGACTATGTGAACAAGGTGAGAGCACTGGTCAGACCAAAAGATGTAATGGTGTATGCTCGAGGGATCAACCACGAGTAAGACAACATTACGAATATCATTGGTTATGAGTTGATTTGACAATAACCCACACTCAAACCAAAGTTGGGACAAGACAATAGATCCAGCATTTGGTCACGGAGATCAATCACTGAAGATACCATCTTTCTTCCAACACACGTATACAAAGAGTTATCCCTTTGGAATGAACTAAGTCGGATAAAGCTTTTATCTTCCAACTCTCCAAGTTGTTGTTTAGCTTAACCAACTAGCTCAGGGGTATCCAAAACAGGTTCTTAGAGAAGGGGTGGTTTACAAGAAACCAACTTGATCACGAGATCAACATAACAGTCAGGGGACAACCTGGTGATACTTCTGAGAAGATAACCGGAAAATCACGAACCACCGATATGTTATGAAGCTCGAGAATAATCTTGCTCTTCAGGGAAAACGATATGATCAAAAAGCGAGAGATTGATACAATCTAAACTCATTTATCAAAGGATGCACCAAGAAAATATGGACTAGGTAGCACGGTCAATCTTAGAATGACAATTCAATAATCAACACGCTAAGAATGAGATTATTGTCCATTAACTACCAAGCAACAAGGTTGCTAACAGTATCGATTTCACACATCATGATTCACTTGTCGGTATTCCGGTTGCAACAACACGGGACCGAGGAATGAATAATGATGGCAAGAAGTATCACTAAATCAAGAATTCATAATAGGTGGTGCCATTCTCATGACATTCCTGACATAAGAGGGCAACACTCCTAGGTAGAACAGAACAAAAGCTGCATTGGCATTTTGATCTGGGGATACAACTGCTTTGACCCAATCCCAGAGATCGATGAGGTACTGGAGTTTGTTTCTCCTAGTCATTCTGGAATAGAATGGCTTGACGGACCACGCGAATAATAGGCATCGATGAACGAATGCACGCATACTCTTGACTATCAATTGATAGATGATTTCTACTACAAAACCCTCTTCTTGTAGATGTTGTTGGGCCTCCAAGTGCAGAGGTTTGTAGGACAATAACAAATTTCCCTCAAGTGGATGACCTAAGGTTTATCAATCCATGGGAGGCGTAGGATGAAGACGGTCTCTCTCAAGCAACCCTGCAACCAAATAACAAAGAGTCTCTTGTGTCCCCAACACACCCAATACAATGGTCAATTGTATAGGTGCGCTAGTTCGGCGAAGAGATGGTGATACAAGTGCAATATGGATGGTAGATATAGGTTTTTGTAATCTGAAAATATAAAAACGCAAGGTAACTAATGATAAAAATGAGCACAAATGGTATTGCAATGCTAGGAAACAAGGCCTAAGGTTCATACTTTCACTAGTGCAAGTCCTCTCAACAATAATAACATAGTTGGATCATATAACTATCCCTCAAAATGCAACAAAGAGTCACTCCAAAGTCACTAATAGTGGAGAACACACGAAGAGATTATTGTAGGGTATGAAACCACCTCAAAGTTATTCTTTCTGATCGATCTATTCAATAGTTCGTACTAGAATAACACCTTAAGACACAAATCAACCAAAACCCTAATGTCACCTAGATACTCCAATGTCACCTCAAGTATCTATGGGTATGATTATACGATATGCATCACACAATCTCAGATTCATCTATTCAACCAACACAAAGAACTTCAAAGAGTGCCCCATAGTTTCTACCGGAGAGTCAAGACAAAAACATGTGCCAACCCCTATGACTAAGTTCACGAGGTCATGGAACTCGCAAGTTGATCACCAAAACATACATCAAGTGGATCACATGATATCCCATTGTCACCATAGATAAGCACGTGCAAGACATACATCAAGTGTTCTCAAAGCCTTAAAGACTCAATCCGATAAGACAACTTCAAAGGGAAAACGCAATTCATCACAAGAGAGTGGAGGGGGAGAAACATCATAAGATCCAACTGTAGTAGCAAAGCTCGCGATACATCAAGATCATGCCAACTCAAGAACACGAGAGAGAGAGAGAGATAAAACACATAGCTACTGCCTACTGGTACATACCCTCAGCCCCGATGGTGGACTACTCCCTTCTCGTCATGGAGAGCGCCGAGATGATGAAGATGTCCACCGGAGAGGGATTCCCTCCTCTGACAGGGTGCCAGAACGGGTCTAGAATCGTTTGCGGTGGCAACGGAGTCTTCTAGCGGCGGAACTCCCGATCTAGGTAATTTTCTGGAGGTTTCTATATTTATAGGAATTTTTGGTGTTGGCCTCACGTGAAGAAGGTGCCCGAGTCGTCCACGAGGCAGACCCACGCGGCTGGGGGGTGGGTGCGCCCCCACCCTCGTGGACGGCCCAGGACTCTTCTGGCCCAACTCTTTCACTCCGGGGTCTTCTTTTGGTCCATAAAAAATCGTCAAAAATTGGCACGTCAGTTGGACTCCGTTTGGTATACCTTTTCTGTAAAACTCAAAAACAAGGAAAAAACAGAAACTGGCACTGTGCTCTAGGTTAATAGGTTAGTCCCAAAAATCATATAAAATAGCGTATAAATGCATATAAAACATCCAAGGTTGATAATATAATAGCATGGAACAATCAAAAATTATAGATACGTTGGAGACGTATCAAGCATCCCCAAGCTTAATTCCTACTCGTCCTCGAGTAGGTAAATGATAAAAACAGAATTTTTGATGTGGAATGCTTTCTAGCATGTTCTTCAATGTATGCTTCTCTATTGTGGCATGAATGTTCAGATCCGAAAGATTCAAGATAAAAGTTGATTGTTGACATAAAAATAGTAATACTCCAAGTATGCTAATCAAGCAATTATGTCTTATCAAAATAACATAGCCAAAGAAAACTTATCCCTACAAAATCATATAGTTTGGCCATGCTTCATTTTTGTCACACAAAATGCTCCCATCATGAACAACCCCGATGACAAGCCAAGCAGTTGTTTCATACTTATCCTTTTCAAACTCTTTCAACTTTAACGCAATATATGAGCGCGAGCCATGGACATAGCACTATGGGTGGAATAGAATATGATGATTGAGGTTGTGTGAGAAGACAAAAAGGGAGAAAGTCTCACATTGACGCAGCTAATCAATGGGCTATGGAGATGCCCACCGATTGATGCCAATGCAAGGAGTAGGGATTGCCATGCAACAGATGCACTAGAGCTATAAATATATGAAAGCTCATCAAAGAAACTAAGTGGGTGTGCATCAAACTTGCTTGCTCACGAAGACCTAGGGCATTTGAGGAAGCCCATCATTAGAATATACAAGCCAAGTTCTATAATGAAAAATTCCCACTAGTATATGAAAGTGACAAAATAAGAGACTTTCTATCATGAAGATCATGGTGCTACTTCGAAGCACGAGTGTGGAAAAAGGATAGTAACATTGTCCCTTCTCTCTTTTTCTCTCTTCTTTTTTTGTTTGGGCCTTCTTTTTTATGGCCTCTTGTTTTCGTCTGGAGTCTCATCCTGACTTGTGGGGGAATCATAGTCTCCATCATCCTTTCCTCACATGGGACAATGCTCTAATGATGATCATCACAGTTTTATTTACTTACAACTCAAGAATTACAACTCGATACTTAGAACAAAATATGACTCTATGTGAATGCCTCCGGCGGTGTACCGGGATTGCGATGAATCAAGAGTGACATGTATGAAAAATTAAGCATGGTGGCTTTTCCACAAATACGATGTCAACTACATGATTATGCAAAGCAATATGACAATGCTGATGCGTGTCATAATAAATGGAACGGTGGAAAGTTGCATGGCAATATATCTCGGAATGGCTATGGAAATGCCATAGTAGGTAGGAATGGTGGCTGTTTTGAAGAAGATATAAGGAGGCTTATGTGTGCTAGAGCGTATCATATCACGGGGTTTGGATGCACTGGCGAAGTTTGCACCAACTCTCAAGGTGAGAAAGGGCAATGCACGGTACCGAAGTGGCTAGCAATGATGGAAGGGTGAGAGTGTGTATAATCCATGGACTCAACATTAGTCATAAAGAACTCACATACTTATTGCAAAAATCTACAAGTCATCAAAACCAAGCACTACGAGCATGCTCCTAGGGGGATAGATTGGTAGGAAAAGACCATCGCTCGTCCCCGACCGCCACTCATAAGGAAAGCAATCAAAGAACACCCCATGCTTCAAATTTGTCACACACCGTTTACCATACGTGCATGCTACGGGACTTGCCAACTTCAACACAAGTATTCATCAATTTCACAATTACTCAACTAGCACACCTCTAATATTACCACCTTTATATCTCAAAAGAACTATCAAGCATCCAACTTCTCTTAGCATTTAAAATTTATAACCAAAGTAAATTACCATGCTGTTCTAAAGGACTCTCAAAATGATATAAGTGAAGCATGAGAGATCAATTATTTCTATAAAATAGAACCACCGCCGTGCTCTAAAAGAAATAAGCGAAGCACTAGAGCAAATGATAAACTACTCCGAAAGATATAAGTGAAGATCAGTGAGTAGTCGAATAAGTATGCAACTATGTGAAGACTCTCTAATATTTAAGAATTTCAGATCTTGGGATTTTATTCAAACATCAAGCAAAACAAAATAAAATAAAATGACGCTCCAAGCAAAGCACATATCATGTGGTGAATGAAGATATAGCTCCAAGTAAAGTTACCGATGAACGAAGGCGAAAGAGGGGATGCCTTCCGGAGCATCCCCAAGCTTAGGCTCTTGGTTGTCGTTGAATATTACCTTGGGATGCCTTGGGAATCCCCAAGCTTAGGCTATTGCCACTCCTTATTCCATAGTCCATCGAATCTTTACCCAAAACTTGAAAACTTCACAACACAAAACATAACAAAAAACTCGTCAGCTCCGTTAGTATAAGAAAACAAACCACCACTTAAGGTACTGTAATGAACTCATTATTTATTTATATTGGTGTTAAACCTACTGTATTCCAAATTTTATATTGTTCATAAACTCTATTACTAGCCATAGACTCATCAAAATAAGCAAACAACACACGAAAAACAGAATCTGTCAAAAACAGAACAGTCTGTAGTAATCTGTAGGTTTCGAATACTTCTGGAACCCCAAAAATTCTAAAATGAATTGCTGGACATGAGTAATTTATTTATTAATCATCTGCAAAAATAATTAACTAAATAGCACTCTCCAGTAAAAAATGTCAGCAAATCTCGTGAGCACTAAAGTTTTTGTTTTTTTACAGCAAGATCGCAAAGACTTTCCCCAAGTCTTCCCAACAAGATAAAGAGAGGGATTGTAACATAAAGAGAGCATCATGAAGAATATGACTAGCACATTTAAGTATAACCCACTTCCTATTCACAGAGATTTTGTGAGCAAACAACTTGTGGGAACCATAATCAACTAGCATAGGAGGGCAAAACAAGCATAACTTCAAAACTTTAAGCACATAGAGAGGAAACTTGATATTATTGTAATTCCTACAAGCATATGTTCCTCCCTCATTGTAATTTTAAGTAGCATCATGAATGAATTCAACAATATAAACGTCACCTAAAGCATTCTTTTCATGATCTACAAGCATAGAAATTTTATTACTCTCCACATAAGCAAAATTCTTCTCATTCGGAATAGTGGGAGTATCATAAGAGACTGGAATACTATAAATTGTTTCCACATTAAAAGAGCAATGTTCAGAAAAAGGGAAATAATAATCATGACAAGTTTTATAAATATAATCATCACTACTTTTTAGCATAAGTGTCATCACAATAATCATCATATGTAGCAACTTTGTTCTCATCATAACCAATTGAAACCTCTTCCAAGATAGTGGAATCATTACTAAATAAAGCCATTACCTCTCCAAATCCACTTTCATAATTATCACAATAAGATTCAACATCCTCCAAAATAGTGGGATCATTACTTCCTAAAGTTGACACTCTTCCAAACCCACTTTCATCAATATAATCATCATAAGTTGGAGGCATGCTATCATCACAATAAATTTGCATATCAAAACTTGGGAGATTAAAAATATCATCTTCATAAAACATATCATCCCCAAGCTTGGGACTAATATTAATTGCAGCAAATAAATTGTCAAACATGTCATTTTCATCAAACATAGCATCCCCAAACTTGGGCTTTTTCATATCATAAGCATAATCATTCTCATCATTAATAGTATGGATAGCACCAATAGTATAACAATTATCATCATCACAATGAGTAATAGGAGCAACATCATTTGGGAGGGATACATTTTTTACCTTTGCTTATCCGTCTTTTGTTTTTCTTCTTCACATCATATGTGGGTTTAATCCTCTTTTCGGAGCTCCTTATTAATGAGATTGGTTGAATAGGAGGCTCCTCCTCGTTACCTGATTCATCATAAGAAATAATAGGAGAATATTGGGAAGTCTCTTCCTTTTCATTAGTATTCTCTTCATCTTCTATTTGTTTTCTTGTCTTTATGTAATTGTCAATATAAGGATTTTCAATGCAATTCACCGCACAATACATAAAAATTTCTTCTAGATCAAAATCAAGAAATCTATCAAGATTAAATTTTGGAATGCCCTCAGTTATACGTTTCATTTCTTCATACCCCAAAAGAAGACTAAGCTCTTTATGATGCTCAAGGGTAATCAAGTTATCACAAATTTTGGACACGATTTGATCATGAAACAAATAGCATTGGAGCTTTAAATGACCATGTTCATTGCAAAGTTCACAAGGATGGCGATAAACATTGAATCTTTCACCACAATCATCTGGCCTTTCTCGCAACCATTTGGTTTCCAAATACTTATGCCTCTTGCTAAATCTATCTTCCCTATTTGGTGTGTGCTTGCAAGCTCTATGTATTCCACAAAAGTTGACATGCTTATAAGAGACATTTTCATCATGACTAGTGCAATCATCATTAGTACTATGGATATTCAAAGAGTTCATACTAATAACATTGCAATCATGCTCATCATTCAAAGATTTAGTTCCAAACATTCTAATGCATTCTTCTTCTAACACTTTGGCAGAATTATCGGAATCCTTATTTTCATGAAATATATTAAAAAGATGAAGCATGTGAGGTACCCTCAATTCCATTTTTGTTGTTTTCTTTTATAAACTAAAATAGTGATAAAACAAGAAAAAAGAGATTCGATTGCAAGATCTAAAGATATACCTTCAAGCGCTAACCTCCCCGGCAACGGCGCCAGAAAAGAGCTTGATGTCTACTACATAAGCTTCTTCTTGTAGACGTTGTAGGGCCTCCAAGTGCAGAGGTTTGTAGGACAGTAGTAAATTTCCCTCAAGTGGATGACCTAAGGTTTATCAATCCGTGGGAGGCGTAGGATGAAGATGGTCTCTCTCAAGCAACCCTGCAACCAAATAACAAAGAGTCTCTTGTGTCCCCAACACACCCAATACAATCGTAAATTGCATAGGTGCACTAGTTCGGCGAAGAGATCGTGATACAAGTGCAATATGGACGGTAGATATAGGTTTTTGTAATCTGAAAAATATAAAAACAGCAAGGTAAACAATAATAAAAATGAGCACAAACGGTATTGCAATGCTAGGAAACATGGCCTAAGGTTCATACTTTCACTAGTGCAAGTCCTCTCAGTAATAATAACATAATTGGATCATATAACTATCCCTCAACATGCAACAAAGAGTCACTCCAAAGTCACTAGTAGCGGAGAACAAACGAAGAGATTATTGTAGGGTAAGAAACCACCTCAAATTTATTCTTTCTGATCGATCTATTCAAGAGTTCGTACTAGAATAACACCTTAAGACACAAATCAACCAAAACCCTAATGTCACCTCAAGTATCTGTGGGTATGATTATATGATATGCATCACACAATCTCAGATTCATCTATTCAACCAACACAAAGAACTTCAAAGAGTGCCCCAAAGTTTCTACCATAGAGTCAAGAAAAAAACGTGTACGAACCCCTATGCATAAGTTCACGAGGTCACGGAACTCGCAAGTTGATCACCAAAACATACATCAAGTTGATCACATGATATCCCATTGTCACCACAGATAAGCAGGTGCAAGACATACATCAAGTGTTCTCAAAGCCTTAAAGACTCAATCCGATAAGATAACTTCAAAGGGAAAACTCAATTCATCATAGGAGAGTAGAGGGGAAGAAACATCATAAGATCCAACTATAGTAGCAAAGCTCACGATACATCAAGATCGTGCCAACTCAAGAACACGAGAGAGAGAGAGAGAGATCAAACACATAGCTACAGGTACATGCCCTCAGCCCCGAGGGTGGACTACTCCCTCCTCGTCATGGAGAGCACCGGGATGATGAAGATGGCCACCGGAGAAGGATTCCCCCTCCGGCAGGGTGCCAGAATGGGTCTAGATTGGTTTTCGGTGGCTATGAAGGCTTCTGGCGGAGGAACTCCCGATCTAGGTTATTTTATGGAGGTTTCTATATTTATAGGAATTTTTGGCGTCGGTCTCACGTCAGGAAGGTGCCCGAGCCGTCCACGAGGCAGGCCCACGCGCCTAGGGGGTTGGGCGCGCCCCCACCCTCGTGGACGGCCCGAGACTCTTCTGGCCCAACTCTTTCACTATGGGGTCTTCTTTTGGTCCATAAAAATCGTCAAAAATAGGCACGTCAATTGGACTCCGTTTGGTATTCCTTTTCTGTAGAACTCAAAAACAAGGAAAAAACAGAAACTGGCACTGGGCTCTTGGTTAATAGGTTAGTCCCAAATATCATATAAAATAGCATATAAGTGCATATAAAACATCCAAGGTTGATAATATAATAGCATGGAACAATAAAAAATTATAGATAAGTTGGAGACGTATCAATAAAAAATGTCAGAAAACAACTTAAGAGGGACAACTCAAAGGAACATACGATTTTCTGAGTTGTGGGTGCATAGATTAGCATGTCGAACGAGTTCAACATATTTCTTCCGGATAACCCATGTAGAAAGGTAGAACTAGCAGAGTCACAAGTATAATGGAGAACTCATCAAGAGCACTCTAGTTGTGATCTTTTGGTTCAAATGAATTTTTGCCAAGGATGGTTCATGGTATTTGGAAGAATGATATACCACGGACCTCGAAGACTATCACAAGGCTACTAATATCCTAAAGGAACGAGCAACACTATCAACAGGAAGTAAGTAGAGCGAATCTTGGGTTCAAGAACCCAGGAAAAGAATACCTACTAAATAATAACATCACGAGATGCTTTCGAGAATGATGGCCAGAATCATCACACTTGGAACACAAAACATGGATAGATTACTAGGTGGTTCTCTAAGACACCCTAGTGTCATAATAATATCTTCAACATATATGTCGAGGCAATGAAGTACCTCAACACACCGATTAGTGTGCTTAGTATGGCCGAAAAGGACATCGGAACATGGAGGAAAGATTTGCAAGTGCATCAGACTATTTAGAAACCTGGGATGACTCGGACAACATAACGGCTGTAAATGCTCAAAATTGGTGGCATAACCACTTAACATCACAATATCAAGGTTCCGAGATTAACTGCCAACACACGGAAGTAGTAGGAACAAAAATGAGGCTTGTAACCATCAATCTTATAAGTCTATGAATTAGTAACATGTGATTCTAATAGAAGAATTAGAAGCCTAGTTCTAATCCCTGTAGGAAAGATAGGATGACTCGGATCAGAAGGGCATAAGGTAAAGGAGTAAAAAGATCCTTACGTTCCCTTCCACAATCAATTCCCTTATATAACTAAAGCATTTATAGACTCAACTTCGACCAGTTTGGCTTGGTAATCCTACAGGCAGTTAGGCTCTGATACCAAAGCAATCAGGACCCCGATCCTAAGTCACACCGATCTAGCATGTAACACATCATATCACTTTGCGGCCTCGCGGATGGTATTCCCACGGGAGCCACCTTACCTGGCCCGGGACCATTTGCGCCTTTTGGCTCATGTATATGATAGTGTCGCTAGCATCCATATGACAGAGAACCTGGCCCGACATGACTAGTCGTAAATCCAAGGTGGCACTAACTAACAGGGACATGCATACATGGCCCGGCAACGAACGTGTCGATCATCAACGTATGAACCCAAGTCGTAGCAAGCCATAGGGACTTAAAGGAACAACGCATGACATTTCCCCGAAGGGATAGACACGGGAATGAAGAGGGACACATGCCGGCCAGCCTAAGTGTTCTGAAGCGGTAGCAAGCTACCATGGCTCAGTGGAAGTACTAGGAGACATTTCCCCATTAGAGAGGCTACCAAGAATAAACAACTAGATAGTCAAATCCCACACATACCAAAAATTTCAAAATCATACACACAATATGCTCGATATGTTCAAATACAACATGGCATCACAACAAACTCTACGACTCAAAGTATTTATTCATCAGGCTTTGAAGAGTCATACACAGTAAGAATTACAATCATGGGTCACATGACCCAACATACAGAGCATACAGGCAACGGAAGCATAAACATGTCTGAGTACAGACAACTACAAATGAGAAAGGCTGAGAAGCCTGACTATCTACACGAACCTCCCAAAGGTACAAGATCGTAGCTAAGGTAACAAACTAAACATCGAAGTCCACGCGGAACTACTAGTGAGACTGAAGTCTCCTCTGCAAAACATAAATTAAGCGAACGTGAGTACAAATGTACCAACCAAGACTTACATCAGCACTAGCTACATACGCATTAGTATCAACAAAGGGGTGGTTGAGTTTTACTGCAGCAAGCCGGTTTTGACTCAATGGCTATCATGTACTACAACTGCTGGTAACTCTTTTGAGGTGGCGCACACGAGTCCACATATTCACCATATCAATACACCACTATGGATCCGCTCCCGTCTCCCTATGAGCAGGCCATCCATAGCACTCACACTTATCTTGCGCATTTTAGAGTATCCACTTTCACTTGTCTATGAACTATATAAGCAACCAAGTAGTCCTTTACCGCGGACGCGGCTATTCGAATAGCTTTCTTACCCTGTAGGGGTGTACTTCTTCACACACGCTCTCGCCACTTACCGCCAGGTACACGTCATGTGCAACCTTCAAGCTGAAGCCTGGCGAGGGTGTTGGCCATGACCTGACTAACCACACAAGTCCCTAGTCCAGGTTTGTCACCTATTCGGGTTCCCTTCGCAAGGAGATCCAGCCGGGCTGTCCTCAACATCCCCAAACGATGTGTATAGGGTTCCTGAGGCACCAAATGGGCATCTCGGTACACGGGGCCATGTACCTACCGCATCATAGCCCACCCCTAGGGTCTGCACTGTGCATGGCCTCAAGTATACTACAAACACCAGAAACTACTTGCAACTCCTGGACAAAGGACAAGGGCGGTTAATAAGTCGAGAGGGTCCATTGGTTTCGGGCCCAACACGTGGTAGCAGCTAATCTTAAATCACACATACATATCTTAGTTCCTAAGGCTGGTTCCAATGAAACAACCCACCATGTACTCCTACATGGCCTCTCATCGATACCTTACCAAATCGGGTTCACACACTTAGCTCTCAACAGTAGGACATGATGACCACATTCCAATTCACCCACAATGAATCAGACCTGGCACAACTCTAAGCAATAGTAGGCATAACAAGCAAGCATAAATGAGTAGGCACATCATGGCCCAAACAACTCCTACTCATGCTAGTGGGTTTCAACTATTTACTGTGGCAAAGACAGGTCATGCAGAGGAAAGGGGTTCAACTACCGCGGCATGTAACAGTTGAATCGTTGTTGTCCTAATGCAGTACCAGAGAACAGGAGCGAGAGAGTGGGATTGTATCGGAATGAACAAGGGGATTTTGCTTGCCTGGCACTTCTGAAGTTAATAATAGCTCTTCATCGGTGTCAACGACCACAACGTCGGAACAACTTCCAATGAGAGGGAACAAACATCGGCAAACAAGAGGGAACACAATCAATGCAATGCAACAATATGATGCACGAATGTGACATGGCAATATGATGTTCATTGAGCTAATGCAACTAGCAACACAATTAAATGTAGTTGGTTTGAACCCAAGGTTCAAATTCAAACTCCACATGTGGTTATTTAAATGCCATTCATTTGATTTGTCCTAAAAAGTAGCCAAAAGTTGTTCTAACATGCATGAAAATTGTACAGATCGGTAGATTGGATTTTTCTGATCACTTTTCATATATAAATTATTTCATTTGGAGTTACGGTTGACTTTTTATGGAATTTCCTGAATTAAATTAGACCCATAAAATTGTCAACTGGGTCGGCATGACGACAACATGACGTTAGCAGGTCAACAACGCTAGTCCAGGTCAAACCTTACGGCAAGGACCCACACATCAGTGTCACAGGCCTGGTTTGTGTGGATCATAGGTGGGCCCGGTCAACGCTGACTAGGCCAAAGTTAGAGATGACACATGGGGTCCATGTCATTAGCACTAATCTAACAAAAAACTTAGACTAACCAAATTAGGCTCAGGGGCCCATACATCAGTGGCTCTAGAGGGGTGATTAGTGGGCTCATTAGCAACTAATGATGTCGACACGTCGGCCTCACCAGAATCTGGACGGCGGCAACCATTCCACACGGCGAAGGCCTCAGGTTTTGCCATCCGATGACCATTAGGCTCGCGGTTTGGCCCTACGGGATGCTGGACGTGCACCGCATCCAAGGGAGCAGGCGGCTGGGCGAGGGGAGGTCGGGAACTATGGCGTTGACCACTTGGGCGATGGGCGGAGCTCGGGCAATGGCGGAGATGGCGCTATAGGGCACAGCAAGGCGAACCCATGGGTGCTTCAGGTCAGGAGTGTGGCGAGCACGCTGGTGATGCTCGGGCGAGCGGCCGAGCTCAGGAGCACGGAGCTTGTTGGCCATGCTGGCGGCGAGCTTAGGCGAAGGTGGGGAACGGAGCTAGAGCATGAACGCGAGTAGGAGAGAAGGGGAGTACGTCCACGAGCTCATAGCGGTTGCAGAACGCGCCTCAGCGGGCTCGGGGGAGGTCGAACGACGTCGGGGCATTGTCGGTGATCTCGGAGGTCGGCGGTTGAAGACGACGGTGGTGACGACGTTGCCGGCCTCCTGCGGTCGCGTGCGTTGTCGTGCGGCTACATGGCGTCGGGGCGGAGCTAGGGGACCGGACGGGGGGCGAGGCGTGAGCGGTTGCTGCGGTGGTGCTCGGCTGCGCGCTGCACTACACTCGGGTCCGAGGTGGAGAGGGACCAGAGGAGGGGGAAAGCACGGGAGAAGACTGAGAGGGCCGGGGGAGGTGTGTGTCGACGTCCAGAGAGGCTAGGGCATCAATGGGGAGTGGCAGGCTGGCAGGCGGCGTGCGCCCTCGTGCACGCGCCGTGCCCTCCCTCGCCTCTGCCTTCCGGCAGAGGTGGGGGATGACTGGCACGGACTAGCAGTGCTGGGCCACCAGTTGGGCCGCCAGGTTAGTTGGCCCACGTAAGTTTCCTTTTTCTCTCTCTTTTCTAATTCTTTCTGTTTTCTATTTTTATTCCTTTTTTTTGATTTATTAAAACACTAAACCATTTTTAAAACTTCTGAAATTATTGTTGGGCACATTTAGAATTATTTCCAACAGCCCTCATTTAATTTCAGAATTATTTGAGCATTTAAAACTAGTTATAGCATTTAAATGCCCAAATTCAAATACGATATGATTTAATTCAAAAATCCAGGAATGACCTAGAAATATGTTCATCATTTTTGGTAGAGGTTTTCACCTTTATCAAAAATCATGAACGTTTTCAAAGGGAATTTTGGGTTCATTGAAAATGATTTTATTTGAACCTATGTGAATTCATTTGGTGCTGGGGTTTGAACATCCCCAATTCAAATTTATTTGAATTTTAAACATGATGACATGAATGCAATGCCATTATTTACAAACATTATTCCAGGGTTGTGACACCAGACAACTATCCTTTCCCTCGAAAAAGCGGGTCATAAGTGAGGTGAGGGCTGCCATGCTCCTCGGCTTGTCCTGCCCGAGCTGTAAGGCGAGCCATTCGTTTCGAATATTATTTTTGAACCCCGTGATGCCCTCAGCCTCGGTGCAGTCTATGATCTGATTCTTTTTGCTGATGAACCAGTTCCAGAACTTCTGATCTGATTCGCCAGATTGCTGGATGACACGGCTAAGGTCGTCGGCATCCGGAGGTCGGAAATAGGTTCCTTGGAAATTTTCCCTGAAGGCATCCTCGAGGGCTTCCCAGCTTCCGATGGAGTAGGCCGGCAGGATGTTAACCAATGGCTTGCCAAACCCTTTAGCTTGAGTGGCAGGTATTTGATGGCATGCAGGTCATCTCCGTCGGAATCCTCAATCCATACGGCCTGATCGGTTGTGCCATAGTATGATTCTATATTGATGGGTTTAAACCCGTCGGAGAACTGATGTTCGATGAACCTATCTATAAAATAGATGGTGTGAGCGGGACCTACATCTGAGTAGTGTCGCATCGGTTATCGAGAGAGATCTATTTGTATGCCTGGTCCTAAGCTCGGTCATTCCCGTACATCCAGGCATCGTATCCGTCGTGTCTCACCAGGTCGCACCTTCTAGAGCCGTAAATGGATCGAGGTGGCGCCCTGTTTGCCTCTATCCAACATCGAACGTCATGAGGGTCCAAGTAATCTACCAGGTCCTTGGTGTGATGGTTTGGTGCCGGTTGAGTGTTGAAATTTCCACGCACTGGCCTATCACGCCCTCTAGGGGATCGGTCGATACATCTCCAACGTATCTATAATACCTTGGTTCCACGCAAGCAGGCGTTGTCTCCTACTGGATTGATACCTTGGTTCTCAAAACTGAGGAAAATACTTACGCTACTTTGCTGCATCACCCTTTCATCTACAAGGGAAAACCAACGCATGCTCAAGAGGTAGCAAGAAGGATTTCTAGCGCCGTTGCCAGGGAGATCTACGCCAAGTCAACACATACCAAGTACCCATCATAAAATCTTCTCCATCGCATTACATTAGTTGCCATTCGCCTCTCGTTCTCCTCCCCCCCCACTTCTAAAACGATTTTTGAAAACCTTTCCCTTTCTATTGCCATGGCCGAACCAAAAGGGGCTAAGGGTTTTCTCCCGAGTTCTAATACTTTAGATAGTCCCTCTGTCCTTTCTAAGCTCATAAATAATGATGCTAAGGAAAGACCTACCGGGATTATCGATGAGTGTTTCAATAATTTGGATGAAGATGATCTCAGAATTTTTTGTTATTTGCTTGATGAATATTTGAAAAATGCTTGGGATAGGCTATTAAGGATCCGAGCCAGCTATGTGCCCCAATATCAAATTGAGATTTACTTAAAAAGTTTTTATGTTGGCTTACCTTCTTCTTTCAAGCAAGTTTTGGATTCTATTTTTGAAGAAGGTTTTCTTGAGGGGGATGCCATCGATACCTATAAAAAGATGAAAGCTATATTTGGGCACCCCATGAGTGAAAAGGTTGAATCCACCTCCCTTTTGTGTTTTTATCAGAATGAAATTATCAAAGAGATGAAGGCTAGCTTATATGCAAATTCTCGTAGTGTGCTTAATCTTTCTTCTACCATTAATGGCCACGTACTCATTTAGTTAGTAGAGTTTGTTACCATTAATGGCCACATACTCCTTTACCATTAATGCCCTTTAATTACCTTGGCATGCCACTACGACTTTTCAAACCAACAATGGAACAATGTTTCCTTTAGTGAGCAGAGTTGCTAAAAAACTAGTGGGTCTATCTTCATTTGTGACTCTTGCTGGCAGGTTGCTTTTGGTCAAATCAGTTCTCAACTCAATTGTTATTTATTTAATGGGTTGCCTGGATGTGCCTGTAACTATCAAAACACAGGTTATCAAATACCTCAGGCATTGTCTTTGGAGAGGACCAGATTTAGAGGATCACATGCCTGCTATGGTAGCTTGGTCCACTGTCTGCGGACCAAAAAGTCAGGGTGGCCTTGGAGTAATGAACATTTTTGTGCAAAACCAAGCATTGCTTCTCAAGAACATCCACAAATTTTACAATAGGGAAAACATCCCATGGGTTAACCTCATTTGGGAAGCTTACTATGATAGTGGCATTCTCCCAGGGCAAAAATGGGAAGGATCTTTCTGGTGGAAGTGCAATCTGAAACTCATTAACAACTATAAATCCATGGCGAGATGCTCAATTGGAGATGGTAAAACTGCTCTATTTTGGCCTGATCTTCGGCATTCTGCTTGTCTGATCCAATCCATCCCTCACCTTTACTCCTTTGCAAAAGATCGGCACCTTTCAGTGCAGAGGGTACTACAATTTGATTATTTGGAAGACTTGTTCCACCTGCCACTTACTGAGGAAGCTTTCATGGAATTTGAACTGACGGAAGAGATTTGTGACAACTTAAGAAGATCTGAATTCAGAGATCACTTAGATTCATGGAGTTACATGTGGGGTAATAATACCTTCTTTATGGCCAAGTCTTACAAAATTGTGATAGGAGTTAAATTGTGCCAGCACAATTCAATTGGATTTGGAAGAGTTCTTGCCAGCCAAAGCACAAAGTATTTTTTTGGAGACTGCTTGATGATAGACTGAATACCAGGAATCTTCTCAAGAGGAAAACATTTCATTTGGATAACTACAATTGTGCTACTCTTAACTGCCAGCAGGAAGAAACACTCCAACACCTCTTCTGGACTTGTCCTTTTGCTTCGGAATGTTGGGACATCATCTGCCCAGACAGACAAAGAAATTAAACCATCATGGAAGCACTGCCAGACCTAAGGGGTAATTTACAGCAACCATTCTACATGGAGATCATTATCATCGCTTCATGGGCCATTTGGTTAATAAGGAATGATAAGATATTCAAAAACATCCCCCTAGCATTGCTAGATGAAAATTCTTCTTCCATTCAGAGCTCCATCTGCTTAAGTTCAGAATCAAGGATAAATATGCTACTGCTTTCAATACTTGGGTGGACAATCTTCTCTTGTATTTTTCTCTCTCTTTCTTAGTTTTGTAGATAGTGTATTTTTTTGGCTTATCTCAAGCCTTTTAATATGTGTACTCTTTGCTTTTCTTAATACTATCAAAATTGCAGTGGGGTTTTGCCCTACTGTGTATAGTCAAAAAAATGGCCACATACTCTCACAAAATAGAAAGATAAGTGCTTTAGATAAGAAATTCTCTCTTTATCACCAAAAGGGAGAAGATGGCAATATGTAGATCTATTCTTGTTTTTATGCCTAGCTGGGGGCGTTAAACGATAGCGCTTGTTGGGAGGCAACCCAATTTTATTTTTGTTCTTTGCTTTTTGCACCTGTTTAGTAATAAATAATTCATCTAGCTTCTGTTATGATTTGAGTCTTCGCTTTTTAGTTTACCACAATCGTCCTTGTTGTACACACCTTTTACACATGAATCGGAATTTATTAGAATACTCTATGTGCTTCACTTATATCTTTTGAGGTAGATAATTTTGCTCCATGTGCTTCACTTATATCTTTTGAGATAGATAATTTTGCTCTATGTGCTTCACTTATATCTTTTGAGCTAGATAATTTTGCTCTAGTGCTTCACTTATATCTTTTTAGAGCACGATGGTGGTTTTATTTTATAGAAATTATTGATCTCTCATGCTTCACTTATATTATTTTGAGAGTCTTTTAGAACAGCATGGTAATTTGCCTTGGCTATAAAACTAGTCCTAATATGACGGGCATCCAAGATGGTATAATAAAAACTCCCATATAAAGTGCGTTGAATACTATGAGAAGTTTGATGCTTGATGATTGTTTTGAGACATGAGGATGGTGATATTAGAGTCATGCTAGTTGAGTAGTTGTGAATTTGAGAAATACTTGTGTTGAGGTTTGCAAGTCCCGTAGCATGCACATATGGTAACCGTTGTGTAACACATTTGAAGCATGAGGTGTTTCTTTGATTTTCTTCCTTATGAGTGGCAGTCAGGAACGAGCCATGGTCTTTTCCTACCAATCTATCCCCCTAGGAGCATGCTCGTAGTGCTTGGTTTTGATGACTTGTAGATTTTTGCAATAAGTATGTGAGTTCTTTATGACTAATGTTGAGTCCATGGATTATACACACTCTCACCCTTCCACCGTTGCTATCCTCTCTAGTACCAAGCAACTTTCGCCGGTACCATAAACCCACCATTTACCTTCCTCAAAACAGCCACCATACCTACCTATTATGGCATTTCCATAGCCATTCCGAGATATAGTGCCATGCAACTTTCCACCATTTCTTTTATTATGACACGCTCCATCATTGTCATATTGCTTTGCATGATCATGTAGTCGACATCATATTTGTGGCAAAGCCGCCATTCATAATATTTTCATACATGTCACTCTTTATTCATATCACATACCGGTACACCACTGGAGGCATTCATATAGAGTCATATTTTTTTCTAAGTATCGAGTTGTAATTCTTGAGTTGTAAGTAAATAAAAGTGTGATGATCTTCATTATTAGAGCATTGTCCCATGTGAGGAAATAAAAATATAAGGCCAAATAAAAAAAAGAGAAGGCCCAAAAAAGAGAGAAAAGGAGAGAAGGGACAATGCTACTATCCTTTTTCCACATTTGTGCTTCAAAGTACCACCATGATCTTCATGATAGAGAGTCTCTTATTTTGTCACTTTCATATACTAGTGGGAATTTTCATTATAGAACTTGGCTTGTATATTCTAACAATGGGCTTCCTCAAAATTCCCTAGGTCTTGTGAGCAAGCAAGTTGGATGCACACCCACTTAGTTTCTTTTGTTGAGCTTTCATATATTTATAGCTCTAATGCATCTGTTGCATGGCAATCCTTACTCACTCACATTGATATCTATTGATGGGCATCTCCATAGCCCATTAAAACGCCTAGTTGGTGTGAGACCATCTTCCTCCTTTTTGTCTTCTCCACAACCACCATTCTATTCCAGCTATAGTGCTATGTCCATGGCCCACGCTCATGTATTGCATGAAAGTTAAAAAAGTTTGAGAATACTAAAGTATGAAACAATTGCTTGGCTTGTCATCGGGGTTGTGCATGATTTTAATATTTTGTGTGACGAAGATGGAGCATAGCCAAACTATATGATTTTGTAGGGACGAACTTTCTTTGGCCATGTTATTTTGAGAAGACATGATTACTTTGTTAGTATGCTTGAAATATTATTTTTTATGGCAATATTAAACTTTTGTCTTGAATCTTTTGGATCTGAACATTCATGCCACAATAAAGAAAATTACATTGATAATTATGTTAGGTAGCATTCCACATCAAAAATTCTGTTTTTATCATTTACCTACTCGAGGACGAGCAGGAATTAAGCTTGGGGATGCTTGCTATGTCTCCAACATATCTATAATTTTTGATTGTTCCATGCTATTATATTATTTGTTTTGGATGTTTAATGGGCTTTAATATGCTCTTTTATATTATTTTTGGGACTAACCTATTAACCGGAGGCCCAATGCTGGTTTCTGTTTTTTTGCCTATTTTAGAGTTTCGCAGAAAAGGAATACCAAACGGAATCCAGACGGAATGAAATATTCATGATGATCTTTCTTGGACCGAAAGCAATCCAGACGACTTGGAGTTGAAGTCCGGAACTCCGCTTCGCGGCCATGAGGCAGGATGGCATGCCCAAGGAGTAGCCGCGCCCCCACCCTCGTGGGTCCATCGTAGCTCCACCACATACTTCTTTCGCCTATCATTGAAGGGCATTTATGTCTTATCATGGCGGGCTGCTCCCTAGGCTACAAATAGCCGCCCCTACAACCACTAGGTGGTTGGCTGCTTTGAGAGAAACTGACACTTGTCATTTGAGATCATCCCATCCTCCAAGGACTTTGAGCGAAAATCATCAAGTGAGGAAAACCCAAACCCAAACATCTACAAACCCAAAGTGATTGAGCATCACTAAAGAGATTGATCCTGCGTGGATCCAAAGCTTGTTACCTTTGAAGGTTGTGCATCTTCCAGATGGTTAGGCGTCATGGTCTAGAAAATCCAAGAGGAAATTGTGGATCACCGAGTGACCGAGTTTGTGAAGGTTAGGAAGTCACCTGAAGACTTACCACGAGTGATTGGGCGACGTCTGTATGACCTTAGCTCAAGGGGAATACGGTGAGGACTAAGTGTCCTGGACTGCGTGTTCAGTACTGGGTCTCCGGGAATGTGTGTCCTCAGGTTTGAATACCTACCCACCCTAACCATACGTACAACTGTCACAGCAGGTGGAACTGGTCTACCAAATCATTGTCTTCACCGATCTAACTGGTTCTACTTCCTCAACACTTCCATTTCCTCATTTCTGTGTTGTTGCTTGTTCATATCTGTTCGAAGACTTTGATTGAAGACTTTCTTAATTTCCTCAGTTCAATTTCTTCATTTTGTTTGCCTTCATCCTGTTTTATCCTGTGTTTACGCTTTCTGTACTCTGTGCTTGTTTTCATTTCATCATGATGACCATGCTTGTGTTCTGTTATGTTTGCATCTGAGTACTTATTCTTCTGCAAGTAGTTCTTCTCTTAGGAATTTCCTCACCCTGAAATTCCTCAGTAAAGAATTCATAAAAATTGCCTATTCACCCCCCCCCTCTAGTCGACTTAACACACTTTCATCTTTCACTCAAATTGTTTTAGGATCATGCGGGTATTGTTGGATCGTTGTGATATCATTGTGACGGGAATTCTGTCTTGGTGCCTCCTGACAATAGGGGTTGTGGCAGTGTCCCAGGGAGTTGAGCTCCAAGGTTTTTTTGTCATAGTGCTTATCGTTTCAGTTCCGGGATACCAGAGTTCGCCGACATCGAAAACGCTTCTACACTCTTTGTGGTGAGAGTAGTATGACGACACCCAGTACTGGGGAGAGAGATCAGATGTATTGCCACATCTAGTATATCGGATGTTTTCGAAGGTCTGAGGTACATGATTTCTGAGTTTTTCTTGGTTATGTGTTGACGGATGGATACAGTTGGAGTGTAGGATTTGTTAGTTGTGTCAGATATTTGTGCCTCCCTGTATCCCCAACACCAGATTGCATAACCAGAATGTTTCGGGAATTAATAGGCGGGAATTCAAGTAGTTACCTGGGATATCTTTCCAACAGATGCATCATATGAGATTGGGGTTCGACGTCTAGTGGTCCGCCTGTCCACGGTTGGTTTTACAGTGGTTTTGCTGACTTGGGGACGCTTTGTATGTCATGTGCACTGCCTTGTACATGATGGGTGTTGTATGATCGAGCCCGTGCGGGCCCCACCACAAAAATTTCGGATGAAATCTCTATGTTATGTTTGTTTCAGCTTGTTCCACAAGCCAATTCTTTGTTTTGTTTTGAGTTGTGGTATTTGAGTTGCTTCGAAGTCAAGTGTCGATTCCATACCTTTTCCTATGCGGTGTTCTCATATTTCTATGGGAGTGCTAATCCTTCTTGTTTATCGAGATTGTCATGTTAATCCCTTTTCGACCGGTGCACTTCTTTTCAAGTTATTCCATACGGGCGCCGTTGAGGAGCCTGAGGATTCATTCGTTTCATCCGTCCCAAGTTGCATTTGTTTTTCCCACCCTCCCACCCTTTTTTCTTTAAGGACTCAGATTTCTTAATCGAGTATCCTTCTTATGGATGTGAAGTTGCTTCATTCTTTCCTTCAATGTTCTTACATGGTGGTTCTCATGAAGATGCTCTACAAGTTTATCATTCTTCGTTCTTTCTTCTCCGATGGGCTAAATTCAAGCTTTCGGTGTTGATCATATCCCTTTCCTCGTTCCAAATGCTTTCCCATGCCGGTGCACCAGATAATCATTCCCCGCTTGCTATTCAATTGTTCGTGGGTGCTCAAGATATCTTTGAAGATTCGTGTCTCCACTCTGCATCCATTCAAGCTATTTCGAGGTTGTTACCTCATTCAAGCCATTTAATTCAACCGGTGCAATCTCTCTTTAAAAATCATTCAATGGTGTTTTTTTCGTGGGCCCTAACCCACAGGTATTTTCCCAGGAGCTTACCTAACTATCCTAATTTTCCGGAGTTATTCTCAAATTCTTTCAAAGTTTGACGTAAGAATAAATTATCATCAGTCATATGTCTTTCTCCAAGATCTTTCAAATTCTTTTCATTGTCGGTTCAACCTTTCTATTCTTCATTGTTCCGGAGTGTCTCAACAATTTTGGTGGTGTTTCTCATCGTCATTCTCAGCATTGAAGACCGAAGGAGATCTTTTCTCTAAATCTTGGTCCTTTCAGATTCATGGTTCTAACTTCATGTGATCCCCATAGTTGTTTTCGATTGTGAGAATTCTTTTCATACCGATCCGGAGCATTTTAGGATTTGCTTTTCTTTCTTGATCATCCGAAGGCCATCATTTATGAATATTATTCATTCTAAGCTTTCATCTCTCATTCTCCAAATCTTACCGGTGCATCGTTCAAGTATTCTCTAGTCCTCTCGTGATCTCTTTGTTCTCTTGTATCTAAATTCCCTCAAGTATCTTCATTCATTTTCTAACTCTTCCTGGTGATTCGTTCTCTTTTCATCAATCATTTTAAATTCTTATGATGGTTCGTTCAAGATTCCTCTTGCCTTGTGATCATATTAATTCATTCGTTCTTTCCAAGGTCCTACTGGTAGTTCATTGAAGACCTTCCTCAAGTTTGCGCTATATCTCTCTTCAATCCTTGCAAAAGAATTTAAGTTGATGAAGGATAAACATACTATAAATCTTATTCTTGTTTTCCTCAAGGTGATTTAATTCCTTCTCCATTAGTTTGTTCATGATGAATAAATTCTAAATACCAAGTGATTCATACTTTTTTCCCGAAGTTCCAAGCTCTCTCAATTATCTCGCCATGAAGCTCCATCTAAATCATCGCAAGAGTTCAATCTTGTTCTTTCAACTTCTTTTTCTTTCTATCATCCTTTTATTACCGGAGTCCTTCTAGAGATTTCTTCACGGTGGATCATCAAGATTTATTTCATTCTCGAAGCGTTCTTCAAGATTATTGTGAGAGCTCAAGTATTCTTCATCTTGCATTTGGAGTGCAATTCTTTCTACCTTATCAGTTGAGGTGGTGTTATGTCATTCTTGATAATTTTCGTTCATGTTTCATGATTCACAAGTTGTCAGGAATGGGATATTTTGAACCCATCATTTTCAATTCGTTCAGGAGATATTTTGAACCCAACAATTTCTTCGTTGGTGTTACCTTGGTATAGATTTCACTTAAAGCCTTCCCTAAGGAATGTTGCTAATTGTGGTGTCTATCAACGATCCAAGTTTTCTCATATCCTCTCGGCGAAAGAAGTTTTTCATCTACTTGTGATCTCAACCAATCAATTGTTTTCCTTTAGTGGCCAGTTGTCACCTCATAATTTTGAGATATTTTCCATAAGCTCACACAAGCTTATTCTTTTGTTGATTGATTTTTTCCAACAACTCTGTTCAATCCTTGTTTGCAAGGATGCTTTCCAAATTCAATTGTGGCAGAAGTTGTCATTTCATTCTCCATTCTCTTATTCCGACGATCTAACTTCCATTCATTCGTTCCAGAGGCTTTGTGATGTTGCTCTCTGTCGGTGTCAAAACCGGCGGATCTCGGGTAGTGGGTCCCGAACTGTGCGTCTAAGGCGGATGGTAACAAGAGGCAGGGAACACGATGTTTTACCCAGGTTCGGGCCCTCTTGATGGAGGTAAAACCCTACGTCCTGCTTGATTTATTCTTGATGATATGAGTATTACAAGAGTTGATCTACCACGAGATAGAAGAGGCTAAAACCTAGAAGCTAGCCTATGGTATGATTGTCTGTTGTCCTACGGACTAAACCCTCTGGTTTATATAGACACCGGAGGGGGCTAGGGTTACACAAGGTCGGTTACAAAGGAGGAGATATACATATCCGTATTGCCTAGCTTGCCTTCCACTCCAAGTAGAGTCCCATCCGGACATGAGACGAAGTCTTCAATCTTGTATCTTCATAGTCTAACAGTCCGGCCAAAGGATATAGTCCGGCTGTCCGAAGACCCCCTAATCCAGGACTCCCTCAGTAGCCCCTGAACCAGGCTTCAATAACGATGAGTCCGGCGCGCAGTATTGCCTTCGGCATTGCAAGGCAGGTTCCTCCTCCGAATACACCACGGAAGAATTTGAATACAAGGATAGTGTGCGACCCTGCAAAATAAGTTCCACATACCACCGTAGAGAGAATAATATTTCCACAAATATAATCTGCTGACACGTTTTGGCAACATGACATTATGCCATGGCCCGGTGATTATTCGAACCGTTTTTCTTTAACTAGCCCCGCACATAATGCGAGGCAATTTCTTGACACGTCTTGTCAAAGAAGAGATCGTGTCCCCCTTATTACGGCATTCTCATCAATACGGGCGTGGGTAACCCAACCGCGCCTAGGACTCCTAGATTTTAGGCAAGTCCCAAATGGCCACTAGGAGGACGCTTGATATTCACCATCTTTATAAAGGGTCAAGGTTTTTACTTTTTTCCTCCCGTGCTCAATCAAATCCTTCCCCCGCCTCGAGTTCTAACACCCAAAGCCCAGGTCAGGCGCTTCAGACCTTCAATCATGTCCGGATCCAGCCTCCAGGGCCGGTGGATGCCCTCCTCTGTCACGGAAGAGGATATCAAGAAGTTGAGGGAGGCAAGATACTTGACCGCCGAAGTCTCGCATCGGCTGCCCGCCCGAGGGCAGGTTGTCCCTACTCCTGAACCCAACAAAGACGTCATGTTCGTCTCCCACTTCCTCCGAGTACTAGGCCTCACTTTGGATCCCTTCGTTAGGGGTTTGATGTTCTATTACGGGCTTGATTTCCATGATCTAGCCCTGGATTCCTTTCTCCACATCTCGGCATTTATTATCGTATGTGAGGCCTTCCTTCGCATTACCCCTCACTTCGGCCTGTGGCTCCAGACCTTTGATGTGAAGCCGAAGACGGTCGAGGGGCAGTATGCAGCATGCAGGGGTGCATTAATAAGCAAGATTGCTGGAGCTCCGTGGCCAAAAGGTTCCTTTCCAGAGGTGTCCGGATTATGGCAACGGGAGTGGTTCTACATCACCACTCCCAGAAGTGCCAAGTGGGTAGCTTCTCCCGCCTTTCACTCGGGCCCTCCACCACAACTGATGTCATGGGTCAGTAGGGGGCTGAGCTGGGTCCAGCCAAGGATGTGCCCATATTGCAGAGCCGCATCCGAGATCTCTTCGAGGGGGATTTTAGTTTAGTTATGGTAGTGCAAGTCATGCTGGTTTGTCAAGTCCAGCCTTGCAAATGCCGGCCCCTCTGTTTGTGGGAATTCAACCCAGAAGTACCGCGCGCTATTCAGAATTTCCTTGGCCTGACGCACGAGGAGATGTACAAGTCATTCTTTGGACCTCAAATAGAGTGTCCGGACACTATCGAGGACGTGGGCCTGAGTAGCAACTGCACTGCCGACCAAGTAAGTAATCCTCTAGCCGAACACACCGTCTTTCATTTATCATGATGTCATTCTGGAAAATCACTCTTTGACCAGGACTGGATAACAAAGGCGAAAATGATTCGGTGTTCGGCCCCCCTTCCCGAAGGCTTGGACAATCCGGTGTTGGAAAAGATGCTCGAGCCAGCACCTTGCCCGGTGCCCTCAAAGGAAGATGAAGGGGGGAATAGAGAGGGCCAAAGCGGGCCTCCACCGCTACCTGTTCCAACCGAGGGAACAAGCGCCTCCGTGAGGGAGGATAACCAAGGGAAGGAATCTGACATTCCCTCGCCCCGGGGGAGGAAAAGGACTACCTCAGATGACCCAGAAACCAAGGTTTCCAAACGGGAGAAGAAAACTCCCCCAGAGGGTCCCATCTCGGAGGGTGCTCTTGCCGCACAAAGTCCGTGCGGGGATCAGCCCTCTAACGAGCTGTAAGTAATCAAAAAGTACTTAATAGTGAAGATATTCTACCTTACTTCTGAGGAAGATAACCAAAGCATCTATGTTGCAGTTCAGATCTGAGCCCTTCTCAGCAGAGCTCGTCTTCGGGGGATCTTCTTCCGGAGATGGTGGAGAGCGAAATGCCTCCCCCGGACTCCCCGGTTCAAGAGGCGGGCGGCCTTGAAGTGTCATCACGGAGAGTTTATCCGGGTCCAGCAAGGCCAGAAGGTAATCCCATGGTCATCTGAAGCCCTCAGTATTCGGCTCTTGAAGAGAGCAACCAAAAGAATCTGGCACCATATGGTGTGCGGTCGAACGCACTGAGGGATCTGCTAGGGCGAGCCACTATCTCAGAAGAGCACCATACATTGATGGGTACGGTGATTGAAAGGATTTCGTCCGCCGAAAGCAGATTGCACGAAGCCTTTATGAGTCTACTGACGGGCTTTAAGGTACATGAAATGATATGCATCCGCACATTTTTAGGTGCGCCTTGTGTAGATAGTAGCCCCTGAGACCCTGGTTGTCGTCGAGAATCGTGGCGAACAAAGGTTCGTAGTCCCAAGTAATAACCAGAATGCCATTATGTGCAGGTGTCTGAAGCTCCGGTGGCTAGCCGGACTAATGGGGTTGCCGAACTAGAACGGCGACTGGATGCGGCGGATGCCGACATCGAGCTTGTTAACAAGCGGCTTGACGAGGCACAGGGTAGGTGATATTTATAGTGGATGTGACATAGTAAGAGCAGCGTAATGCCAGTATCTTTAATATGTTGTGTCTGCAGATGGAGTTGCCACCGTGGAGGCCCTGCGGGCTTAGCTTGCCCGAGACAAGGAGCAAGCAAGGAGTAGTAATGCGGCCGCTTTGAAGGCGGCGGAAGAGTTAAAAGCCGAGAAGGCCGCTCATAGCGAGAACAAAAAGAAAATGGCCAAAATGGCTGAGAAGTTAAAAGACACGGCCGACCGTTGTCAGTTTCTGGAAGAAGAAAACCGGGTGAAGGCTACGGACCTTGAAAAGGCCACAATGGCGACCAAAGACACCCACTCTGCAATGAGAGCGAAGAAGGAGGAACTGCGTGAAGCCGGGGACATTGTGACTGGGAAGCCCTTTATGCTGTGGAGGAAGTTCGGCGATCCGCGGTATGCCCCTCTGGATCGGCTATGGAGTTTGGCCAACGCATATCTAGACTTGGCGGCGAGCGCTGTCGATGCGGCCGAATACTTCCAAGATCAAACAAATTGTGAAGTGGACAAGCTGTTCTAGTCGCAATTCAACGTTCCAGAGCGTCCGCTTCCATTGACTGATCAGCTTGACGAATGGGCCGAACTCAAGGGATGGACTTGCCATGTGGTCTGTTGTGGATCATCTATGGCCGGAAAGGCCGAAGCCAAATAGCTATTTTAGCTTGGTGCAGCGGTTCCTTGGTGCGGTGCCACGCATCACTGCGATGAAGAGGTCGGCGTGCATAGAAGGCTCGCGGATGGCCCTTTCCCATGTCAAAACATACTGGGCGGATATGGATGCCACCACTGTTGCGGCGCAGGGTTCGGCCATAGGCCGAGTGGCTGCCGAGCACTATTTTGAAGAAGTTCTTGAGGGGGCTCGTTTGATAGAGGCCCAGTGCCCGAAGAATGTTATGTTTGAGTGACATGTATTCCCATTGTAAAAACGATGTTTTATTGAATTTATCAAGGCTGTATTTATACTTTTGCCCGAAAGTATTGTGATGCCTCCTGTGCGGCCGTTTATGTATATATGTATATAACCTGAAAGATTGCAGTCGTCGGCTTCAGCCCCCACGCATATAATGCGGGGGTGTTCGCAGAAGACGCGTGTTCACACTTAATCCAACGTCTTGGTCCTATTAAGGAGGTGATAGCGCAGCGAACCAGGCAACCGGACTATAATGCTTTAACACTTTCACTTAGCCAGAGGAGTTTGACAGTGGGGATACTTATAGCCCCTGGTGGCTCCGCACTCACCCGAATTCGGGGTGCATACATGCCTGGCCGGGAAACTGTCCTTCGTTAAGGCGGAGGAATTCTAAGATTCCGATAGGTCATCAAGTGGTTAACCAGTCTCACGCTATATCATGGCAGTCAGTTTTTGGCTTTCTCTACTGAGGTGCTCATCCGGATGAACCAGGGCACAATCGGAGTAGTTCTCCTGGTGCCGCCTTAGCCGATAGAGTGGAACGTAAGGCAGAAAAACACAGGAGCCGGGCAAACCCAACATTTGACCAAAGACATAATTCAGAGCTGATGCATATAAGGCCAAACTCGCGACGCTGAACACTCCCTAAGGTATTCGGTCTTTATGGTGTAAACCGGGCCTAAACAGTGCCCTTTGTAAGAAGCCCCTGGTGTCCAGGTACGTGCATTATTCTGACGTTGCCACATGCCAAGACGTCAACATCATTCTTAGTTGTACTAAGAATTCGAGGGATATGAATCAACAAGAGACAGTAAAAAAGGTTGACGTAGGGTCTTAATCTAAAAAGAATCCTTGGAACGGGTCCCTGCTGCATGTCTGCGTCTGTGTCTCCGTTGTGTCGTATCCTGGACGGGTGTAGCACAATGGTCATCTGAAAAGAGAGGAACTTAATTGAAAAGTTTCCATGTGGTGGTTGTCCTACGGACTAAAACCCTTCGGTTTATATAGACACCGGAGAGGGTTAGGGTTACACAAGGTCGGTTACGAAGGAGGAGATATCCATATCCGTATTGCCTAGCTTGCCTTCCATGCCAAGTAGAGTCCCATCCGGACACGAGACGAAGTCTTCAATCTTGTATCTTCATAATCTAACAGTCCGGCCAATGGAGGTAGTCCGGCTATCCGGAGACCCCCTAATCCAGGACTCCCTCAGTAGCCCCTGAACCAGGCTTCAATGACGATGAGTCCGGCGCGCAGTATTGTCTTCGGCATTGCAAGGCGGGTTCCGTCTCCGAATACATCATAGAAGAATTTGAATACGAGGATAGTGTCCGACCCTGCAAAATAAGTTCCACATACAGCCGTAGAGAGATTAATATTTTCGCAAATCCAATTTGCTGACTTGTTTTGGCAGCATGATGTCATGTCATGGCCGGACATAACGCGAGGCGGTTTCTTGACACGTCTTGTCAAAGAAGAGATTGCGTTCCCCCAATTACGGGATTCTCATTAATGCGGTCGTGGGTAACCCAACCGTGTCTAGGACTCCTAGATTATAGGCAAGTCCTAAACGGCTACGAAGAGGACGCTTGATATTCACCCTCTTTATAAAGGGACAAGATTTTCGCTTCTTTCCCTCTCGTGCTCAATCGAACCCTTCCCCCGCCTCGAGTTCTAACACCCAAAGCCCAGGTTAGGTGCCCCGGATCTTCAATCATGTCCGGATCCAGCCTTCAAGGCCGATGGATGCCCTCCTCCATTACGGAAGAGGACATCAAGAAGTTGAGGGAGGCTAGATACCTAACCGCCGAGGTTTCGCATCGGCTGCATGCTCGAGGGCAGGTCGTCTATACTCCCGAACCCAACGAGAACGTCATGTTCGTCTCCCACTTCCTCCGAGGCCTAGGCCTCACTCTGGATCCCTTCGTCAGGGGTTTGATGTTCTATTACGGGCTAGATTTCCACGATCTAGCTCCAGAATCCTTTCTCCACATCTCGACATTTATTGTCGTGTGCGAGGCCTTCCTCCACATTACCCCTCACTTCGGCCTGTGGCTCAAGACCTTTGAATTGAAGCCGAAGATGATCAAGGGGAAACATGCAGCGTGCGGAGGCGCATCATTAGGCAAGATGGCAGGAGCTCCATGGCCGAAAGGTTCATTTCCAGAGGTGTCTGAATTATGGAAACAGGAGTGGTTTTACATCACGGCGAAGTGCCAAGTGGGCGGCCGCCCCCGCTTTCCGCTCAGGCCCCCCACCACAACTGATGTCATGGATTAGTAGAGGTCTGAGCTGGGTTGCAACCAAGGACGTGCCTATACTGCAAAGCCGCATTTGAGATCTCTTCGAGGGAGATTTTAATTTGGTCGTGGTAATACAAGTTATGCTGGTTCGTCAAGTCCAGCGTTGCAAACGCTGGCCCCTTCGTTTGTGGGAGGTCAACCCAGAAGAACCACGTGCCATTCAAAGTTTGCTCGGCCTGACGCACGAGGAGATGTACAAGTCATTCTTTGGACCTCAAATAGAGTGTCCGGATACTACCGAGGACGTGGGCCTGAGCAGTAACCGTGCCGCCGAACAAGTAAGAAATCCTCTAGCTGAACACACTGTCTTCTATTCATCATGAAGTTATTTCTCAGAGTTTGCTCTTTGACCAGGACTGGCTAACAAAGGCGAAGATGATTCGGTGTTTGGCCCCCCTCCCTGAGGGTTTGGAAAATCTGGTATTGGAAAAGATGCTCGAGCTCGCACCTTGCCCGGAGCCCTCGAAGGAAGATACAGGGGGGATAATACGGGCGGACGCGGGCCCCCATCGCTGCCAGTTCCAACCGAGGGAATGAGCGCCTCCATGAAGGAGGATAACCGGGGGAGGAAAAGGACTGCTTCCGAGGATCCGGAAGCCGAGGCCTCCAAACGGGAGAAGAAGTCACCCACAGAGGGTCCTGCCTTGGGGGGTGCTTTTGCCGCACAAAGTCCGCGGGGGGATCAGCCCTCCAACGAGTTGTAAGGGATGCAAAAAAATACTTTAATAGTGAAGGTATACTATCTTTCTTCTGAGAAAATAACCGTCGCATATATCTTGGAGTTCGGGGCTTAGCCCTTCTCAGCTGAGCTCGTCTTCGGGGGATCTTCTTCCGGAGATGATGGAGAGCGAAATGCCTCCCCTGGACTCCTCTGCTCAAGAAGCGGGCGACCCCGAAGTGTCATCATGGAGGGCCTCTCCGGATCCGGTGAGGCCAGAAGATAATCCCATAGACCCCCGAAGTCCCCAGCGTCCGGCTCTCGAGGAGAGAGAACAAAACAGTCCGGCACCGTCTGGTATGCGGTTCGACGTTCTGAGGGAGCTGTTGGGGTGAGCGGCCATCTCAAAAGAATACCATAGCTGATGGGTATGGTGATGGAAAGAATTTGATCCGCCAAAAGCGGATTACATGAAGCCTTTATGAGTCTACTGACAGGCTTTGAGGTACGTGAGATAATATGTGATAGTACCGCACATGTTAGGTGTGCCCTGTGTAGATAGTAGCCCCTGAGACTCTGGTTGTCGACGAGAACGGCAGCGAACAGAGGATCATAGTCCCAGGCAATAACCAGACTGCCTTTATGTGCAGGCGGTGGAAGCTCCGGTGGCTAGCTGGACTAGTGAGTTTGCCGAGTTAAAACGGCAACTGGATGCGGCGGACGCTGACATCAAGCTTGTTAACAAGAGGCTTGACGAGGCACAGGGTAAGTGTTATTTTCTGGTGAATGCCACGTAGTAAGAGCAGCATGATGCCAGTATCTTTAATATGTTGTGACTGCAGATGGAGCTGCCACTGTGGAAACCTTGTGGGAAGAACTTGCCCAAGCGAAAGAACAAGCGAGGATTAGTAATGCGGCTGCTTTGAAGGCGGCCGAAGAGTTGAAAGCTGAGAAGGCCGCACATTGCGAGAGCAAAGAGAAGATGGCCAAGATGTCCATAGAATTAAAAGGCATTGTCGACAGTTGATGGCTCCTTGAAAAAGAGAACCGAGCGAAGGCAACGGACATTGAGAAGGCCACGACGGCGGACAAAGACACCCGCTCTGCTATGAGAGCGAAGGAGGAGCTGCGGGAAGCCGGGGATATTGCGGCTGGGAAGCCCTTCATGCTACGGAGGAAGTTTAGAGATCCACGGTATGCCCCTCTAGATCGGCTGTGGAGTTTGGTAGATGCGTATATGGACTTGGCGGCAAGCGTTGCCGATGCGGCCAAGTACTTCCAAGCTCAAACAGGTCGTGAAGTGGACAAGTTGTTTTGGTCGCAATTCAACGTTCCAGAGCGTCCGCTTTCATTGGCTGACCAGCTAGCCGAATGGGCCGAACTGAAAAGGTTGTCCGGACTCGCCATGAGGTCTGTTGTGGATCAGCTATGGCCGGAAAAGCCAAAGTCGAACAGCTATTTCAGCTTAGTGCAGCACGTCCTTGGTGCGGTGCCGCGCATTAATGCGAAAAAGAGGTCGGCATGCATAGAAGGCTCTCGGATGGCCCTTGCCCATGTTAAAGCATACTGGGCAGAGATGGACGCTACCATTGTTGCGGCGCAGGGTTCGGCCATAGGCCGAGTGGCTGCCGAGCACTATTTCGAGGAGGTTCTCGAGGGTGTTCGTTTGATAGAGGCCCAGTGCTCGAAGAATATTATGTTTGAGTGACATGTATTCCCATTGTAAAGACAATGTTTTTATGAAATTTTATAAGGCTATGTTTATACTTTTGCCCGAAAGTAATATGATGCCTCCTGTGCGGCCGTTTATGTATACATGTGTATAACCTGAAAGATTGCAGTCGTCGGCTTCAGCCCCCACGCATATAATGCGGAGGTGCTCGCAAAAAACGTGTGTTCACACTTAACCCAATGTCTTGGTCCTATTAAAGAGGTGATAGCGCAGCGAACGAGGCAACCGGACTATAATGTTGTAACACTTTCACTTAGCCATAGGAGTTTGACAGTGGGGCTACTAGATAGCCCCTGGTGGCTCCGCACTCTCCCAATCTCGGGGTGCATACATGCCTAGCCGGAAAACGACCCTTCGTTAAGGCGGAGGAATTCTAACATTCCGATAGGTCATCGAGTGGTTGACCAGTCTCACGCTATATCATGACAGTCATTTTTCGGCTTTCTCTACTGAGGTGCTCGTCCGGATGAACCAGGAAAAAATCGCAGTAGTTCTCCTAGTGCTGCCTTAGCCGATAAAGCGGAATGTAAGGCACCAAAACACAAGAGCCGGGCAAACCCAACATTTGACCAAAGACAATGATTCGGAGCTCATGCATATAAGGCCAAACTCGCGACGCCGAACACTCCCTAAGATGTTCAGTCTTTATGGTATAAACTGGACCTAAATAGAGCCCTTTGTAAGAAGCCCCATTGTGTCCAGGTACATGCATTATTCTGACGTGGCCACATGCCAAGACATCAGCATCCTTCTCAATTGTGCTGAGAATTCGGTGGATGTGTATCAACAAGAGACAGTAAAAAAGGTTTATGCAGGGTCTTAATCTAAAAACAATCCTTGGAACGGGTCCCTGCTGCATGTCTGCGCTTGTATCTCCGTTGTGCCGTATCCTGGACGGGTGTAGCACGATGGTCATCTGTAAAAGAGAGTAATTTAGGTGAAAAAGTTGTCGTGCAGAGAGATAGTTTTTAAAGAAACCATGTATAAATAGAAATGAGTATAAATTTCCACTTGTCTGTGCGTGTTGAGCCTCTTGTATTTGTAATAGGGGTGTGGCCATTAATCCGGTACAAATTACATATAGCAGCGCCGGACTCGTCTAACCGCGTCCGTGGTCTTGACGACCTATCAAATGCTTTAGTTGGTGAGGCCGTTTTTAGTGTGCGGCTGCCAAAGCAGTCGCATTCTCTTCGGTGCGCAAAGATCGCTTAATACTTCCGTTCACTGTAATGATGCCACGTGGGCCGGACATCTTGAACGTGAGGGAAGCATAGTGCGATACTGCATTAAAGCGAGCGAAAGCTTCGCGTCCAAGTAGTGCTTGATATCCACTTTGGAACGGAGCAATGTGGAAGGTTAAATGTTCGCTACGGAAGTTATCGAGGAAGCCGAATATAACCTTTAGTAGCAGGGAGCCCATGCAATGAGCCCCTGGGCCTGGCGTTACTCCTTTAAAGGTAGTATTGCTATGGCAAATTTTTGTTGGGTCTATCCCCATTTCGCGGATTGTATCCTGGTATATCAGGTTTAGACTGTTGCCACCGTCCATCAGGACTCGTGTGAAGTGGTATCCGTCAATTATTGGGTCTAATACCAGGGCAGCCCATCCTGCACGCCGGATACTTGCTGAGTAATCACGATGGTCGAAGTGATCGGTTGAGATGACCAGTGGCAGGACTCCGCGGTGATAGGCCCTTGGCATATTTTTCTGGGAGTGCAGTTTTGTTTCTCCCCTTGATCACGTGTAACACGTTTACTGTTTTGACTTCTGGTGGAAATTTCTTTTGTTCCCAAGTGTCTTGCTCGAGAGGCTCATCCTCGTCTTCGCTTGGTGTATCCTCCCCCTTGTGTACGGCGTTGAGCTTGCCGGACTGCTTGAAGACCCAATATTCTCTATGGGTATGATTAGTGCGTTTACCAGGGCTGCTATGGATCTGACATATTTGGTCCAGAATTTTGTTTAGGCTGGACAGTTCGTCTCTCGCGCCTTTAGAGGGCGGCTTTTGCTGACCTGGCCGAGAGCTTTTGAATCTGGCGTTTATTGTCGTGCTCTTCGTGTTGTCTTCTTTATTCCGGCGTTTGTTATTACTATTGCGCCGTGATTTCCCGTTTCCATCTCTAACTTCGGATGTACTGGGGTCGCTGGTGCAGCATCTGGCTAGCCAGATATCCTCACGCACGCAAAAGCGGGTCATGAGGCTTGTTAATGCTGCCATTGATCTCGGCTTTTCTTGGCCGAGGTGTCTGGCAAGCCATTCATCACGGACGCTATGCTTAAAAGCTGCCAAGGCTTCGGCGTCCGGACAATCGACAATTTGGTTCTTTTTAGTAAGAAACCTGTTCCAAAGCTTTCGGGCTGACTCTCCGGGCTATTGAGTTATATGACTCAAATCATCCGTGTGCGGAGGTCGGACATAAGTCCCTTGAAAACTTGCCCGAAATGCGTCTTCGAGCTCTTCCCAGCTTCCAATGGAGCGTTCGGCGAGGCTCTTAAGCCAGTGCCGAGCTGGCCCTTTGAGTTTGAGGGGTAAATACTTAATGGCGTGGAGATCATCTCCCCGAGCCATATGGATATGGAGGATATAGTCATCAATCTAGACCCCAGGGTCTGTTCTTCCGTCGTATGCCTCTATGTTTATGGGTTTGAATCCCTCTGGAAATTCATGGTCCAGCACCTCATTGGTGAAACATAGGGGGTGTGCGGCACCCCTATATTTGGGTGTATCGTGTTGTTCGGATGTTTGTTGTGTTGCATCGTATGCTGGAGCACGCTTGCGTGGTCCATAGATGGATCTGGTTTCACCGTTCTTTTGATGTGAGGCCTCGTGTAGACCGCCTATTGGTTTATGTGCGGCGTTGCTTGTCGCTTTATGTTGGCCGTGAGGATGTCTATCCGGCCAGATGGCTGTTTTAATTTTTGGTTGTGGGGGGTCTAAGGCCTCCTCATCGAATTCAGGTAGCAACTTCCGCTTTGGGTAGCTCTTGGTGGGGCGATTGCTGCCGTACTTTTCTACTGTGTTGAGTACTTTACTCCATTTGATTTGGAGTGTGTCTTGCGCAGCCTTGAGCCTTTGCTTCTGCTCTTTTAGACTCCTCGCGGTGGCAACAAGCCTTTGACAGGCATTCTGCTGCTCCGGGTGCCTGTCTGGCGTTATGTCGTCCAGACTATTATCTTTGACAGAATTGGTTTGTTCGGTTTGATTCTCCGTATTGTCGTGGTCCAGCAGTGGTTCGCCCTACTCCAACGCTGGGTTTGTACGATCGTTGTTTCTTCCGAGGTGGGATTTGGGGCGGCACTTACGTCGCTGCTTTGACTGCTTCTCGAGGGAACAAGCCTTCGTTGCGTCCTTCCGTTCCTCGTCGTCATCTTCTTTTGGTGTGTCCACCATGTATACGTCATATGATGAGGTGGACGTCTAGCGCCTAGTGGGTGGTGGTTCCTCTTCACCCCCGAATCATCGTCAATACCATCGATGTCTTCAGAGTTGAAGTCGAGCATGTCGGTTGAGTCATTGATAGTGGCTATTAAGTGGGTGGTGGGTGGGTGTCGAATTTCTTTGTCATCCGCATCCCAATCCTGCCGGACGTAGTTCGACCAGGATTCTCTTGACAAGGAGAGAGACCTTAATGAGTTCAGTATGTTGCCAAAGGGTGAGTGCTGAAAAATATCCGCGGAGGTAAACTCCATGATCGGCGCCCAATCGGATTCGATAGGAACGGGCGCAGGAGGTTTGGAGTCCGTGGCCGGAGAAGGATCCGACAGTTTAACAACACGGCTCTCGTGCAAGGCAAGGTCGATGTTCGGCTCGATCACCACTGAGGGTAAGGCCTCCGTGGCAGGGTCCATCCACCTGTCCGCGGAAGGCGCGACTGGCTCTGAATTGAGGGTCGGAGCGGCTGTCGGTGCGATCTCCTTAACACTGTCCGATGGGAGAGCTAAGTCATGCTCATCGTGACCGCGTGGCGCACAAGGCAGAGGCTTGAATCCATCGAGGATCAAATCTCCACGGATATCGGCTATGTAGTTTAAGCTTCCAAATCTGACCTGATGGCCAGGGGTGTAGCTTTCAATCTGCTCCAGATGGCCAAGCGAATTAGCCCACAGTGCAAAGCCGCCGAATACGAAGATCTGTCCGGGGAGAAAAGTCTCACCCTGGACCGCATCGCTATCGATGATAGTAGGAGCCATCAAGCCTAATGGCGACGACACAGAGGAACTCTCAATGAAAGCACCAATGTCAGTGTCAAAACCGGCAGATCTCGGGTAGGGGGTCCCAAACTGTGCGTCTAGGCCGGATGGTAACAGGAGGCAGGGGACACAATGTTTTACCCAGGTTTGGGCCCTCTTGATGGAGGTAAAACCCTACGTCCTGCTTGATTAATATTGATGATATGGGTAGTACAAGAGTAGATCTACCACGAGATCGGAGAGGCTAAACCCTATAAGCTAGCCTATGGTATGATTGTATGTTGTGGTTGTTGTCCTACGGACTAAAACCCTTCGGTTTATATAGACACCGGAGAGGGTTAGGGTTACACAAGGTCGGTTACAAAGGAGGAGATATCCATATACATATTGCCTAGCTTGCCTTCCACGCCAAGTAGAGTCCCATCTGGACACGAGACGAAGTCTTCAATCTTGTATCTTCATAGTCTAACAGTCCGGCCAATGGAGGTAGTCCGGCTATCCGGAGACCCCCTAATCCAGGACTCCCTCACTCCTCTTCTCAACTGGAGTGATATCCAAGTTCTTTTTCGCCTTGTATATCCTGTTTCAGCCAGAGTGGTTTCCACTCATCCTTGCCCTTGTGTTCTTTTCATGTCTTTCAACCTACAAGGTTCTCATAATGTTCCTTGTTCCTCCTTTCTAACAGAGTGTTTTCAACTTTGTTCATCTTTGTTGTATTCTTTCTTTCAGGTTGTTCCACCTCTCAAGGTTCTTTGGTTTCACTCGTTTGTCAAAGAAGCAACTTAGTTTTGCCTATTCTCTTCCTCTTCCGTTTGTCATCCCTAGATCTCGGGGTGAGATCTCTTGTAAGTGGAGGAGTGTTGTGATGCCCCAAGATCGATGCTCGAGACACCTTCCATGTTTTTCATTATTGTCATGTGTATTTATTTGTTTGCTGCGTTCATCATGTCATCGTTTGCATTGCATCAGTAGTCCACTGCCATCGTTTTCATAAAACTTGCATCCGCTCGTAGTTGCCGTGTCTTCCTTACCTTTGTTGACCGTTCAAAGACCAACCATGTTCTTGATTCCCTCTTGTCAAACCACCTAACCTCTCTTGACAACCCGCAGCCCCCTTGTGTGCGCGTCCGAACCTTCCCAGAACCCAACCCGCTCAGTCATCACCGTTGGATTCGGATCATCTCCGAACATCCATAAAGTATCTTCGGTTTCTTATTTGGGCTTCCTAACCTATTTTTCTAGGACCGTACGATTTCGGTCGGATGATCCAAACCCCTCTCCTTTCCCTGTATATAGTCCATCTACATACCAAATATGTCTAAACCAAACCCTAGACTAACTCCTAACCCTATCCCGTAGCTGCCGCCGCTCTCTCCTCGCAATCCGCATGCACCCAGTCCCCTGCCTCCACTTGGCCAGATCCACCTGCCAACCCCCACTCGATCTGGACCGCCAGTTCTTAGATCCGACGGCCCAGAGAGCCTTCCGCCGCCCCGCGGTTCCACCCATCGCCCGCAGTCCCGAGCGCCTCCTCACCTAGCAGCTCGCCGTCGCTGGAGACCGGAGACCTCCCGTGCTAGCCGATCGGTGCCCGACCTCGCCGAAGACCTACCAGAACCACGAGGCCAGCCCCTCCTCTCATTTCCCTTCTTGTTCTCTTCCTCCCGCGCACGCTCTCTCTAACACGCCATGGCCACCACACCTTGCAGGCAACTCACCTTCCCGCATGTCTGCCTCAAGATTCATCGACGCTCGGAGTTCAAGCTCACGCCCGCGCTCCCTCTCCTCCACCTTAGAGCCACTATCTCCGCCCGTTTCCATGCCGTCTGCCGGCCTCCGATGCCACGGGAACCGCCGCCCCAGGCCATGTCCCTCCACGTGCCACTCCCCATCTTCCTCCTCGTCGTGCCGATCCAGGAGGATCGACCTCGCCGTCGCCAACTCGCTAGTAGCGGCCGCCGTGCCCGCGACCGCTACTTCGCATGTTCATGCGTCGCTGCCCCTGCATCGAGCTGCGTTAGACGGAGCAGCAAGGACACCCCGCTCCCGCTCGTCTTTGTTGACCCGGTCTAGTCGACCGCCAGATCCACTCTACACATGGGCCAACCGGCCACGCCAAGCCCAGTCGCTTCTCCACTTCCGGCCCAGTGGCCCGATGTGAGCAGCCACCCCAAAGCCCCTATGCACTATTGGGCCAGTAGTTTTGGCCCGCGTACGTTTTTTTGGATCTGCGAATTTGCTAATTAACTAGGGAATTGTAGTTTTACAGAAAAACCCTCTAACTACATGCATATAATAACTCATTAACCGTGCATTGGATTAAAGCAAACTATACATGTAAAATGCTTAGAATTTCATCTAGTTTCATAATATGCAACTTTCATCCATGTTTGAAATGTTTAAATTGATGTTTGCATTTATTTTGCATAAATGCCATGTTAAAATGCTTTAGTTTCATAACTAATTAACTATAGCTCCGAATTAAATAAACTATATATGTAAATGGGGTAGAAAAATGCATAGATTAACATGGTGGTATTACTTGGCATGTTTAACAACTCTAAAATATGGTTTAGGGTAGAACAATAACAAATCCAAAATATTCACATGGGGATTTTTCGGAATTCTTGTTTGTTGTTTCCGGCCTCATTTAAATTGCCTAGATAGGTAGTTTTATTATGCTTCACGTCTTGCCATGTTTAACAACATTTAATATTGATGTGTAGCATAAACGAGAGCGAACTAAATATGTGAATGTGGTGTTTCGTCAATATCCAACTCGTTACATATTGAGCTCCATTTAACTTGTAGTATTCTTTGTTGCACTTTGACATGCCATCACTCATTAAACCGACATGCATCATACTTGATTGTGCATCATGCCATGCTTATGCTTGTTGGTTTACCATGTTGTTTGCTTCTTTCCGGTTGTACTTCTTCTCAATAGTTCCGGTTACGTTGCGATTGTGAGGACCTGTTCGACTATGTTGGTTTGTCTACTTCATCGACTCGTTCTTCTTCCTAGCGGGATTTCAGGCAAGATGACTGTCACCTTGGATACCATTACTATCTTTGCTATGCTAGTTGTCTCGATGCAATTGCTAGATCGTGCTACCTATCACTTGTTTATCAAGCCTCCCAAATTACCATGATAAGCCTCTAACCTTTTTCCACCATCCCAGCAAACCATTGTTTGGCTATGTTACCACTTTGCTCAGCCCCTCTTATAGCGTTGCTAGTTGCAGGTTGTTCCATGTTGGGAGATAGATATCATGGATATCATGGGATATCACAATATCTCTTATTTAATTAATGCACATATATACTTGGTAATGGGTGGAAGGATCGGCCTTTTGCCTGGTGTTTTGTTCCACTCATGTCTCCCTAGTTTCTGTCAAACCGGTGTTATGTTCCTTGATTTTGCGTCCCTAACACGATGAGGGTTTATGGGCCCCTCTTGACAGCTCGCTTTGAATAAAACTCTTCCAGCAAGGCCCAACATGGGTTTTACCATTTGCCTAATAACAACTAAAACTCGCATAGGGACCGGCTACCACCCGAGGACTCTTAATCAACCCCCGGGCCAATGCTCCTCATGAGTGTTGGTCCAAACCTATCAACCGCCGGTGAGCGCCAGGGGTAACTCTGGATTTGCCCTACCGGAAGTTTGGACAATCCGATCGTGGCCTGAGACGAGATACGCGTGGCTACTATCAGGGTGTCGGCATGTCGGGAGGTCTTGCTGGACTTGTTTTACCATTGTCGAAATGTCTTGTGCACCGGGATTCCGAGTCTGATCGGAGGGACCTAGGATGAAGGATTGTCTCCATGGATCGTGAGCTTGTCATGGGCTAAGTTGGGACACCCCTGCAATGTTTAAACTTTCGAGAGCCGTGCCCGCGGTTATGTGGTAGATGGGAATTTGTTAATGTCTGGTTGTAGTGGACTTGAATTAAACTGAATTAAAATACACCAACCGCGTGCATAACCGTGACTGTCTCTTTTCAGGTTCATTCAAGAAGAGAACATGGTTTGGGTTATGTTTGAATGTAAGTAGTCCAGGATCACTTTTTGATCATCACTAGTTTGCGATCGTTGTGTAGTTTCTCATCTTATCCTTGTCCTTGTCAGTTATCCACCATACAATGCTTAGTGCTGCTGCAACCTCAGCACTTATCATTTCCATACCCTTTAAGCTTTGCTAGTCTTGATACCCATGGTAATGGGATTGCTGCGTCCTCGTGGCTCACAGATTACTACAAAAACAGTTGTAGGTGGAGGTTATGTGAAGCTTTGACGTGAGAGCGATGCTTGCTTGCTTTTGGAGTTCTTCTTCTTCTTCTTTGATCAAGGGATAGGTTCCGTGTCGGGGAACCTGGGATTAGCAGGGTGGATGTCGTTCTTCGGATCCTCCTCTTCTTTATGATGATTGCTATGTATTAATGTATTGTTGTATGAATGTTGTAACTTGTGGCGAGTGTAAGCATTTATATTGCATTCTCATCTATTCGGTACACGGTATGTTGTAATGATATCCACCTTGCTATGCGCTCGAATGTGGTTGCGCTCCAATCATGAGTTCATCACGTGATTGGGATAGAATCTTATCTTGGGCACTACAATATTTTGTTCTTATATATGTAAGTATCTGTTAAATATATGATGACAATAAAAATAATATATAATAACATGTAAAATAATATAAATATACAATATAGTTAGAAGGGAAACATAAGTTGGACCTGGCGTTCCTATTCTTATATAGAAAAATAGAACAGACCTCTGTTTTTTCTTCAAAAAAGTACATAAGTTGGGTTGCGGATGTTTCAGAAAAAATACAAACCGGCATGTCATGGGCTGTGCATGTTAAAAAAGAAAGCCTAGACGAGGCAGCCCACAACCTAGCTGGTACTTGTTGGCCCACTGATAATAAATGATACCTGCCAGCTCCCCGGCTTCGTTGTAAATTTATCTCCTTCACTAACTACATTGAAGCACCTCAAAAATGTAACTATGTTGACAAACCCGTGGGCCCCAACGTAAGTATAGTATTAGGAGGAAGTATTTTTTTCAATGAGGCACTTGCTTGCGTACGGCCATGGACCTGGTGGGTCCCGACTGTCCGCCTCTCCACGTACATTCCTCTCCAGATTCCTCTCGTTTGTTCAACATGTTCACAACGGTAGACAGCGACGCCAAAGCGAGCGCACAAAGGCGGAGGATGACGTCCAAACCCTGGACGAGAACGAACCGGGGCCGAGGAAGGCATGCTACAATAATGGTAGATGCTCTGCCTCGTTTCTAGCGAAACTAGTGAACTAGCCCAGTGGCCAAGTGACACTACCGGACCGCTCTTCCGCCCGGGTTCGATTCCACCTGATGCAGTGAAAATATCTCCAAATTTTTTGCCTCTGCCATTATTGACATGTGGGTCCCCATTGTCATCTACGACCACATCCAACACTTGCAAAACTTCGTCCCTTGTTTTATCTGTTTTTCGCACACTTGACATTGTGTGGGAATTTTGAAATAGCATATCTTTTTACTATGCATCATATGAAGATGTGCTATGCATGAATGTTGATCAGCATGATGTTAACTGGCTGGTAGTTCCATTTTCGACCATGAATAGAACTTCCAACATGATGTTATCCCTGTTTGAAAAGGGCGTGTTAATATATATGCTCTACCTTTGAAACGTGCAGTTTCTTATCTCAAACTGAAACTTGCAGTTTCTTTTCTAAGAATCACATTGTCTGCACTTTAATATGAATCTACATATTTTAAGTGCTCAAAATAGATCTCTAGAATTCATAAAATACTTCATATGCTCAATACTGCAAATTTGAAATTCAAAAGACATTCATATATGAAAGTACTCTCAAAATACACAACACAAAACACAATTCACAACCTACAAATACTAACAACCTTAAGCTCCACCTGACAATTCACAACTTGTCCGAATATTGGGTTGGGAGCAGTCCCCTCCTATTCCTCGACGGCAGACAGCCGCCCCATGAGACGAGGTGAGCGGCGAGGGTGTAACACCCCGGATATGATTTACCTAATATGTAATTGTAACACCCTCGATGCGACTATAGCTCCCACGTGTCGAGGCACGACTTAGAGACATAATCGCATTGAAGGCATATGTCGCAAGTTAGGCAATCTTCACAACATTCCATGTAATATAATGATAAAAGGGGAGATAACATAGTTGGCTTACACTCGCCACGTCAATCAAGTGCATAAATTAACATTACATCAACCATACACTCAAGGCCCGACTACGGAGCCAAAATGAAAGAGAACCCAACATGCGACACGGTCCCAATCACCCCCAACTGGGCACCACTACTGATCATCGGGAAAGGAAACGTAGTATCGTTGAGAGTCTTTGTCGAACTCCCACTTGAGCTCATACGCGTCTCCTGGAGCGGAATCATCGGGCCCTGTATCTGGTGTAATAGTAATCTGTGAGCCACAGGGACTCAGCAATCTCGCACCCTCGCGATCAAGACTATTTAAGCTTATAAGAAGGGGTAAGGCAAATATATGTGGAGCTGCAGCAAGCGACTAGCATATATGGTGGCTAACTTATCCGCAAAAGAGAGCGAGAAGAGGAGGCAAAGCACGAGCGAGAAACTAGAGAACAACCTGCGCAAACATTACTCCAACACCGTGTCCACTTCCCGGACTCTGCCGAGAAGAGGCCATCACGGCAACACACTCAGTTGATTCGTTTTAATTAATTAAGGTTCAAGTTGTCTACAACCGGACATTAACAAATTCCCATCTGCCCATAACTGCGGGCACGGCTTTCGAAAGTTCAATCCCTGCAAGGGAGTCCCAACTTAGCCCATGACAAGCTCTCACGGTCAACGAAGGAATAGACCTCCTCCCAAGACGTTCCGATCAGACTCGGTATCTCGGTAACTCAAGACACTTCGACAGGTTAAAACAAGACCAGCAACACCGCCCGAATGTGCCGACAAATCCCGATAGGAGCTACACATATCTCTTTCTCAGGGCACACTCAGATGAGCAAAACATCGGGTAGGCCAGCCCAGAGTTGCCCCTGGTAGCCCCGGACATCGCTCGGTTGGACCAACACTCAGAGGAGCACTGGCCCGGGGGGCTTAAAATAAGATGACCCTTGAGTCTGCAGAACCCAAGGGAAAGCAAAGGCTAGGTGGCGAATGGTAAGACCAAGGTTGGGCATTGCTGGAAAAGCTTTAATCAAGGCGAAATATCAAGGGGTTCCCATTATAACCCAACCGCGTAAGGAATGCAAAATCTGGGAACATAACACCGATATGACGGAAACTAGGGCGGCAAGAGTGGAACAAAACACTAGGTGAGAGGCCGAGCCTTCCACCCTTTACCAAGTATATAGATGCATTAAGATAACATGGCAATATAATGATATCCCAACAAGTAGATAAATGTTCCAACAAGGAACACCTCCAATCTTCACCTGCAACTAGCAACGCTATAAGAGGGGCTTAGCAAAGCGGTAACATAGCCAATCAACGGTTTGCTAGGACCATGGTGGGTTAGAGGTTTAACATGGCAATTGGGAGGCTGACAAGCAAAAGGTAGGCATCGTAGCATTGGCATAGCAAAAGAGCGAGCAAACTAGCATAGCAAAGATAGTAGTGATTTCGAGGGTATGATCATCTTGCCTGCATAGTTGTCAGAGTTGACTGGATCCTCACAAGCGAACTCAACGGGATCCTCGGTAGCGAACTCGTCTCCCGGCTCTACCCAAACAAGACAAACAAGCAACAAGGACACAATCAACCACGTGCAAGGATCAAGCGATATGATGCAATGATGATATGCTATGCGGGATGCGATGCGGGATGCAAAATGCAAGATATGACAGGAAATGCATGAACCTGGCCTCAACTTGGAATTCCAAGTGTGCCACTGGGAATATGAGATGAAATCGCTTGAAAACGATATAAAGAACGCCGGAATCGGAGTTACGGTTTGGAAATGGCAAGTGTTTCAAAAATTGACACCGGTCTGCGATTTACAGCAAGTAGGCATCTAAATGCAATGAGATGAACATGCTACAGCCACCAAACATGACAACAAAATACATGGCAGGGATGCACACAAGATGCTTAACAAAAGTCTAGCAATGAGCTACGGCCAAATCATCCATTATGAGGTTCAAACAAGCATGGCAAAAACGCAAATGCAAAACAGATCTCAAACTTAGTGAAATTAACACTTGTCTGAAATTTCAGGTCATGAAGCCCTCTTCGGAGCATCAAAACAACATGCTACAGGACCTGAACATGACCAAGAAAGACATGGCGTGGAGCTACTCAATAAGATTAACAAAAGTCCCTTAGTGACCTTGAGCCAAAAGGGATCACAAAATATACTAACAAGCACACGAACATAGCAAACACACAATCAGTTTTCAGACATAGTGAAAACTGGGACATGCTGAAATATAACTCATGAAGGCATGTTTACGAGCTCGATGCACTCACCACAGAGCAAGTCATGGCAAGACAAGAATACACCCATAAAGAAGGCACAAAATACAAGCTAGACATGGCAAGAACAATGTCATATCATGCACGGATCAACTACAATAGCATCGGCAAAATCGCAAACAAGTTGACGATCTGCCTAGATTTGCAACGAAGCAAAAGTAGAGCTCGATTGACTCAAGCTAGGGTGCTCCATAAATGCAAACAAAGACATGGATGGATAGAGCACTACAAGATTAACAAAACTACTTTACTGATCATCCTCACAAGAGGCACGGATCACTAGGAAACAACATGTACATATGGCATCATGAACTAAATAATCCCAGACTTAGTGAAAACTACTAAGTCTCTGAAAACAGATTCACCGGGTGCCTCACTTTGCAAGCTTGCACAGGTCACCACACACATCACAAAAATGCATGGGTTGCACCTCTGGAAAGAAGACAAAATCCTTAACAAAACATATGAAGGACTCATAGGCATATCATGCACACAACAATCATGGCAAAAAAGACAAAAGTCTAAGATGAACTAGCAGATCTGACAATTAACTCACGAAGCCTCCTTCTAACAGCATTTCGGGAATCAAGATGAACTCAAATCAAAATGATGAAATGGAATGAAATGATTTACTCGTCGAGACAAACATTTTGATATACTATATGTCCAAAACGGAGCTACGGATGCAAAGTTACGGGGCCTCGAACAGGAGCATATGGAGTAAAAAATCTAGGAACTTGGCAAAAAAACAACCTCTGGATCTGGATCTAGGGTTCGCACGGAAACTGAGGCGCGGCGCTGCACTGTTCACGGGAGGCGGGTACGAGGTCGCCGGCGTTGGGGTCTCGCCGGAGAGGAGGTAGGTCGGCCGGAGCGGTCGGGGCGGCGGCGGCGGCGGCGGCTTCCGGCGGGAGCGGCGCGGTGACCGGGCGGCAGCGGCAGTGTCGCCGGCGTCGAGGCGGGCGAGGCGAGGAGGAGGCGAGGCGGGCGGAGCTCACCGTCTCGGGCGGCGCGGCGGTGGCGCGAGGTCGGTGTGGCGGCGTGGGCACCCAGGCGGCGGCGGGAGGCCGCTGGGCTTCGGGGGCCGGGGACGGGCTCACGGGCCGGCGGCGGGTGGAGGGCGGCGCGCCACCTGTCGGCTCGGGAGAGGTGGCGGCGGGATTCTGTCCGGTGCTTGGCGGACGTGTCCGGCGCGTGGGGATCTTTTTTTAGGGTTTTGTGGGGGGGAGGAGATCCGAAAAACGGGGGTTCTATTTATAGGCATAAGTGGAGCTAGGAGAGTCCAAATGAGGTGCGGTTTTCGGCCACGCGATCATGATCGAACGCTCTAGGACATGGAGCAGAGTTTGGTGGGTTTTGGGCCAAATTGTAGGGGTGTTGGGCTGCAACACACACGAGGCCTTTTCGGTCCCTCGGTTAACCGTTGGAGTATCAAACGAAGTCCAAATGATACGAAACTTGACAGGCGGTCTACCGGTAATAAACCAAGGCCCCTTGGCAAGTCTCGGTCCAATCCGGAAATGTTTAATCCCCACACACGAAAGAAAGCTAGAATTGGCCACCGGAGGAGAACGAAGCGCCGGAATGCAAAACGGACAACGGGGAAAATGCTCGAATGCATGAGACGAACACGTATGCAAATGCAATGCACATGATGACATGATATGAGATGCAAGACAACAAAAAACAACAAAAGGAGACAAAACCCAAACCCGAGGAAATAAATATAACTTAACGCCGGAAACGGCAAGAGTTGGAGTACAAATAGGGAAAGTTACATCAGGGGTGTTACAGTAATCCAACTCGAGCCGAGCCGCCCGCCCCGGCCTCTCCGCCGACCCGAGCCGCCGCCGCTCCGCACCTCCGCCGGCCTCGTCGCGCCCGGCCACCGCCGGCACCGCCCCCGACCTGCACTAGAGCTCCGGCCACCTCGCCCCCAGCTCCGGCCCTCTTCTCCGGCGACGACGACCGGCTACGGTGAATAGTGCTGCTACAGTGCCCGGATCCCGATCTGGATCTAGATCCGGTTGACTTTTATTCCCAAAACCCTAATATTTTTCCATTGTTCATCGCATCGTAACTTTGCATCCGTAGCTCCATTTTGGGCATATAGCATATCAAAATGTTCGTCTCACAGAGCACATCATTTCATCTCCTTGCACCATTTTAATTTGAGTTCATCTTGATGCCCAAAATGCTATTAGAAGAATGCTAGTTGAGATATTTGTCAGATCTGTTGCTCCAATTAGATATTTGTCATTTTTGCCATGATTATTGTGTGCATGATATGCCCATGAGCTCTTCATGTGTTTTGTTATATGTTTGGGCATCTATCCAGAGGTGCAATCCATGTATTTTTGTGATGTGTGTGGTGACTAGCACAAGCTTGCAAAGTAGTGCATTCGTTAATGCTGATTTCAGGGACTTAGCAATTCCACTAAGTCCTTGATCTGTTTATTTCAATATGCCATATGTTCATGTTGTTTCCTAGTGATCCGTGCCTCTTTTGGGGATGATCAATAAGGATGTTTTGTTAATCTTGTAGTGCTCTATCCATCCATGTCTTTGTTCGCAATTATGGAGCACCCTAGCTTGAGTCAATCGAGCTCTACTTTTGCTATTTCGTGAATCTGGGCAGATTGTCTACTTGTTAGCGATTTTGCCGATGATGTTGTAGTTGATCCGTGCATGATATGTTATTGTTCTTGCCATGTCTAGCTTGTATAATGTGTATTCTTGATGGGTGTATGCTTAGATTGTCATGACTTGCTCTGTAGTGAGTGCATCGAGCTCGTAAACATGCCTACTTGATATCTGATTTTGCATGCTCCAGTTTTTCACTAAGTCTGTGATCTGATTATGTTTTTGCCATGTTCACATGCTTGCAAATGTATTTTCTGATCCCTTTTGGCTCAAGGTTACTAAGGGACTTTTGTTAAGCTCTTTGAGTAGCTCCATGCCATGCTTTACTTTGCCATGTTCAGCTTCTGTAGCATATAGTTTTCATGCTCCAAAGAGTGCTACCTGATCTGAAATTTCAGACAAATGTTAATTTCACTAAGTCTGAGATCTGTTTACCAATTGCATTTTTGCCGTGCTTGTTTGAACCTGTTAATGGATGAATTTGCCGTAGCTCATTGTTCATCTTTTGTTAAGCGTCATGAATGGATCCCTGCAATGTATTTTGTTGTCATGTTTGGGTGATGTAGCTTGTTCATCTCATTGCATTTAGACAGCTACTTGCTGTAAATCGCAGACCGGTGCCATATTTGAATCGCTTGCCATTTCCAAACCGTGACTCCGATTCCGGCGTTCTTTATATCGTTTTCAAGCGATTTCATCTCACCTTTCCGGTGGCACACTTGGATTTCCAAGTTGAGGCCAGGTTCATTCATCTCTTGTCAAATTTTGCATATGCATCCCGCATCGCATCCCGCATAGCATACCATGTTTGCATCATGTTGTTTGAGTTGTGCACATGGTTGATTGCATTCCTTTTGCTTGTTTGTCTTGTTTGGGTAGAGCCGGGAGATGAGTTCGCTAACGAGGAGCCCGTTGAGTTTGCTTTCGAGGATCCAGTCAACTCTGACAACTTTGCAGGCAAGATGATCATACCCTCGAAATCACTTCTATCTTTGCTTTGCTAGATGCTCGCTCTTTTGCTATGCCTATGCTACGATGCCTACCACTTGCTTATCATGCCTCCCAAATTGCCATGTCAAACCTCTAACCCACCTTGTCCTAGCAAACCGTTGATTGGCTATGTTACCGCTTTGCTCAGCCCCTCTTATAGCGTTTCTAGTTGCAGGTGAAGATTGGAGATCGTTCCTTGTTGGAACATTATTTACTTGTTGGGATATCACTATATTATCTTGTTATCTTAATGCATATATATATACTTGGTAAAGGGTGGAAGGCTCGGCCTCTCGCCTAGTGTTTTGTTCCACTCTTGCCGCCCTAGTTTCCGTCATATCGGTGTTATGTTCCCGGATTTTGCATTCCTTACGCGGTTGGGTTATAATGGGAACCGCTTGATAGTTCGCCTTGGTTAAAGCTTTTCCAGCAATGCCCAGCCTTGGTTTTACCATTTGCCACCTAGCCTCTTTTTCCCTTGGGTTTCCGCAGCCCGAGGGTCATCTCATTTAACCCTCCCCCCCCCCCCGGGACAGTGCTCCTCTGAGTGTTGGTCCACCTGTCTGCTGCCGGTGGCCACCAGGGGCAACTCTGGGCTGGTCTACCCATACCTAAGACAATCTGAGTGTGCCCTGAGAACGAGATATGTGCAGCTTCTATCGGGATTTGTCGGCACATTCGGGCGGTGTTGCTGGATTTGTTTTAACTTGTCGAAGTGTCTTGTAGAACCGGGATATTGAGTCTGATCGGAATGTCTCGGGAGAAGGTCTATTCCTTCGTTGACCGTGAGAGCTTGTCATGGGCTAAGTTGGGACTCCCCTGCAGGGATTGAACTTTCGAAAGCCGTGCCCGCGGTTATGGGCGGATGGGAATTTGTTAATGTCCAGTTGTAGATAACTTGAACCTTAATTTAGTTAAAATGGATCAACTGTGTGAGTTACCGTGATGGTCTCTTCTCGGCGGACTCCGGGAAGTGAACACGGTGTTGGAGTAATGTTTGCCGCAGGTTGTTCTCTAGTTATTCGTTCGCGCTTTGCCTCCTCTTCTCGCTCTCTTTTGCGAATAGGTTAGCCACCATACATGCTAGTCGCTTGCCGCAGCTCCACATATTTTACCTTGCCTTACCTATAAGCTTAAATAGTTTTGATCGCGAGGATGCGAGATTGCTGAGTCCCTGTGGCTCACAGTTTACTTCCAAACCAGATGCAGGGCCAGACAACTCCGTTCCAGATGACGCGTTAGAGCTCAAGTGGGAGTTCGACGAGGAATCACGCCGTTACTATGTATCTTTCCCTGATGATCAGTAGTGGTACCCAGTCGGGGTGATCGGGATCGTGTCGCATGTTGGGTTGGTCTTTTATTTTGGCACCGTAGTCGGGCCATGAGTGATTGGTTGATGTAATGCTATTTATGTACTTTGTGTGACGTGGCGAGTGTAAGCCAACTATGTTACTTTTCCCCTTATTATGTATTACATTGGATGTTGTGATGATTGCCTAACTTGCGACATTGCTTTCTATGCGGTTATGCCTCTAAGTCATGCCTCGACACGTAGGAGATATAGCCGCATCGAGGGCGTTACAGAGGGAGAGGATGCCGGGGAAGCATCATCGGGCCAACTGCTTTTCTCCTCTTGCAGTTGGGTTCGGTCGATGAAGACTCCACAGGCTCGCTCTGGCACAACACCCTCACAAACGGCACCCTGTAGATGCTCGATCCTTCAATCTCTGGTGGATGCTCTATTTTGGATCGATAATCCCACCACTGTTGCCTCACGATCAGATTCGGTGAATTTGTTTGCTCCATAGCCCAGAGGAGAAGCTCTATGTACTCCCGCGCGACTCCCTTCGGGAGTATCACCACCTTTTCGCATTGTTGCAGATATTTGGCCATGGATGTCGCCGTCGCTACTAATTGGTCCTTGTTGTCAAACCAGGACTGTATCTCCAACATCCTAGCTAGCTTCATAGTGTCTCCATCTGCGATCCTCATGTATCGGTTGTATTCCATCGATCTACTTCACAACACCTTCACTCATCGGCAGCGGTTTTTGAATGGAAGAGGAGAGGAGCGGCGCTGATTTTGGATTAGAACGGGAGAGGAGTGGCGCTGGTTTTGGATTGGAATAGGAGAGGAGGGTCGGTGGTTTTGAAATGGAAGAGGAGAGGAGCGACGCTGGATTTGGATTGGAACATGAGAGGAGCGGCGATGGTTTAAGAGGAGATGAGCGGCGCTGATCTTGGAAGTATTTTTTGTTTTGCGTATTTTGGGTCAAAGTTTGACCATGTGTTGTATTTGACAAGCAAAATGTGAATGCATGTCACCAAAAATTGTATCATTTGGTTCGTATCTAAATGTACTTTCAAATTATATTATTTTTGCAATGTATAACATATATTTTATTTGTGAAAATCATGGTCAAATATGACCCAGAATAAAAGGGGGACTAGTTAATGTGGGGTCGCTTTCTTAATTGAAGGGTAAATTTATTTTGAACTTGATCCAGTCAAAGCGCGCCGGCCCTCTTGTCCAATCCTACGTATGTGGCGTTCCAGGGCCCATCTCGCCCTCGTGGCATGGCATACTATGATACTATTGCAATATTTTCTTCTATTTATTAGTGTATGTTTCTTCAACTAGTGCCACTATAATGTAATCATGGTTTATCATTATCTGTGCAAACAGGGTTATTCAGCTGCATTTTGGTGGAACTGCACAAATGTACGGATGGAACCGGCATATACACAGATTGTGAGGTGCCAAGTAAAAATTATCGACACCAACCATGCTCCATCTAAGCATTGGCATCCACCACCTCCAGTGGGATGTGTGGCACTCTGTGTGGACGGATCTTTCTCGGTAGCAAATCCTCTAATTAAATTCTAGTAGCTTATATTGGTACTTTTCTAGGGAGTACTCTTTTCTGAAAGAAGCACCAATCTATTTTTCTTTATTTGTACAAAGTGTCACAACTTTTTTTGGTCTAGAGCTATTTTAGGGTGATTGGCGTAGTACTCGGAGACTAATTGTAAGCATGATTTTCATTAGCCGACACACTGATTGTAAGCATGAGCATATGGAAGATAGCTTAGTGCGAAGCTTACGTTAAACCCTACTTCCACCATTGAAACGAGGCGAACGGCGAGGGAACCGTGGAGAACGGTGGGGAAGCGACGTCGCGCCATCCGGCCTCCTCTTGTGGTGGGAGAACGGATACTCGCGTGACTCTGTCTGGCACTACACCATCATGAACGGCACATCGTACTCAATCAATTCATTATCCTCTGGATGCTCGATCTTCCACCTGTACGCCCACCACCTCCTACTGACTTTCACCTCGGGTGAATCTGTCTACTCCATTGCCCAGAGGAGATACTCGATGAACTCAAAGGACTGCGGCGTGACTGCCATCGAGGAGTACATCGCGGCCCTCATTGCTGCTATCTCGCTCTTTCGCATACATTGCCACATGGACTTCACCATCCTCAAAATCTCCCACTCGTTGTCAAAAAAAGTAAGGATCTCCTCCAACCTGGCTAACTTTGCCTGGTCGCCGCCGGCGATCTGCCCGATTCGCTGCTGCATCCTCTCCATAAATATCATTTTGAGAGGTCCGGTGCTAGCTTTGGAAGATGGGAGGAGAGAATGTGGTCTTACAATGGGGAAGAGGGAGAGGCGAGATGGTGGTTTTTCAATGGAGAAGATGGAGAGGAGAGGGGGTGGTTTTGCAATGGAGAAGAAGGAGAGGCGATACGGTGGTCTTGCAATGGAGAAGAGGGAGAGGCGAGGGGGTGGTTTTGCAATGGAGAAGATGGAGAGGAGAGGGGTGGTTTTGCAATGGAGAAGAGGGAGAGACAAGACGGTGGTTTCGGAATGGAGATGATGGAGAGGAGAGGAAGTGGTTTTGCAATGGAGAAGAGGGATAGGAGCGTGCGGCAACGATTATGATAGGCCTCATACTAGAAATCAACCCAATTCTCCCTGATACACCTTTTTCCAGTGATGAACATCAGTGTACAGCGGTAGTACAAGGAGGGGCCTTGAGACATTCCAATCTCTATTTTTATGCAAATTAACGAAAATTAAGCACCCCGGTTTGCAGAGACACTTAAACATTAACAATGGGACTAGTTGATGAAACATACACTAACAAAGAGAAGCACTTTCTTTATCTACATTGGAAATGAAATGATAGAGAGGACACTCACTCTATTTTAACTGTATTATTACTTCATTTTATCAGTGGCGCTAGAGTCAAGCAGCTGGCAACCGAGGTGTACCATGTGTCGCAAGGATGGAGGCTGGGGTTGCTTAGACTGGGATGCTGAAGCTGGCTCTTTCAGTACCTATCTTTCCCCTGATGTTTCTATGGTAGCATTTGGGTTGTAATCCAAACATGGTCGAGCTGGTGCTGCGTCCCCCTACCTGCCTAGCTTATGTGGTGAACTTGTCTCCTGCTAGTACTCAGTCCGTTCTAGTAGTAGTAGCATAACTGCCCATTTACACTTTGATGTTGTCGGATAATGCTTCTCTATGGTTGGGTTTCTTTAATGAAATCGGAGGAAACCCCCTCTTTCGATATATAAAAAAATCTGTGGCACTAGCGGTGCCAAAACATTGCCTCAAATTAATAGTGCCACTAGATTAAGGTGCAAAATAATAACATTACTGCTTTATCATGCTAGTGCCAAAACAGTAGCACAAGTGCAGACTCAACATGCAGGATCTTTGGCAAATGGTCGGACCAAAAAGGAACATACCTCGTGATGGGAACTGTATCTGCAGACAATGCCATTGTAGAAGGGATGACACCAGTCACCAACATGGATGATTCAATTCATGGGACCTTTTTGTGCAGCTCACCTAAAATGAAGCATTGTCCCATGAGCTAGCAGCTTCTTCTTCATTAGTTGCAATAAAATTGAGCAACATCAAGGTTGGTCATGAAGCTCGTGGAATGTTCAACTATAAGTTGGATACCATTTGTGCAGTTCAACTAAGATCAAGCGTGAAATGTATATCTTTGTTTGCACAAAAAGGTGGAAAGGAGGGTGACTAACAAGTGATGAAACATACATCAAATGAAAAGAAGCATGTTCCTTATCTAAATGGCGATCCTACAAGGACAGTAGTAATTTCTAAAGCAGCAGCATTGCTAGATATTAGTGTGGTCATTAGGATTAACTATGACAACCGTTAAATACAACATTACTTTAATGGTGCCATTGCTTCATTTTACCGGCAACATTACATACAGCTGCTAAAGAGTTTGTATTTGGGCACGGGAGAGTAGGCGGACCAGGACAATTGCATTTCTAACGAAAAGAAGCAACTTAACTTAATGGGAAATTTAGCAGGACATGAAAAATAGTGCCATTGATTCATATTAATAGAGGCATTACATTGAAAACAACATTGGTTTAACGTGTCCTTGCTTTTAACAGTGCGACTACTACATTTTACCAGTGGCATTACATAAGAGGGGCTCGGGGAAACAAACATCAGAATAGGATATCTGGGTTGTTCCCATTTTTGTTCGGTATATAGCCACCTTATACTATGTGAGGCTTGCAAATCTAGTGCTGGACATGCTCTTTTGACTTGTCCCCCAGTCCCCACTTTCTCTCCTTTTCAACCAATAGATCAGTTTATATTGAGTTTGTACTGTGTTTTCCTTTATTTCCTTATTAGACCAAGAGACCAGTTGGATAGCCAGTCTCTGCTACTTTTTGCCGCCATTATTTCCTCTTTCGACCAAGTCCTAGATTCAGGTAACAAATCTTCCCCTACCCCCCACCCCCTTTCTTCCCTGTTTGAACAATGTAGTACTAGATTCGACTGCATGAACTAATTTACCACTTAACAGTGAAAATTTAGGTGGCTTTCGAATAGCCGATCGATCCTATCTACGAGGGGGGTTGAGAAATAGTAAAAGATACGAATGCAGGGACATTAGGAGCTAGGGAAGTAGAGCAAGGCCGGTTTCGAAGGAAGTTATACCTGAGGGTCGCCGGGATGTCGCTAGGTGGACGGTGGGAGGCCGGATCTGCCCACACTATGGCAACGAGAAAGAAGGGGTCGGAGAACCTCCCTAGCCGGCGCTGCATGGGAGAGAACGGCAAGGCATGCTGATGGGGATGCGCCAGTAGTGGGTAAGAGCCGTCGCTGAGGACGACCGCGAGAACATTGCACCTTCTCACCTTCCCTGGCGGAGGGGATCTGGCTGGATCTATGACCATGGCTGAGCAGAGAGAGTGTGTGGCCACTGATACGTCTCCGTTGTATCTACTTTTCCAAACACTTCTGCCCTTGTTTTGGACTCTAACTTGCATGGTTTGAATGGAACTAACCCGAACAAACACTCTTTTCAGCAGATATACCATGCTGTTATTTTTGTGTAGAAATAAAAGTTCTTGGAATGACCTGGAAATCAACGGAGATTATTTTTGGAATATATAAAAAATACTGGAAGAAGAATCCACGTCAGGGGGGCCCACACCCTATCCATGAGGGTGGGGGCACGCCTACCCCCCCTGGGCGCGCCCCCTACCTCATGGGCCCCCTAATGCTCCACCAACGTCCACCTTGACTCCATATATTCACTTTTGGGAGAAAAAATCAGAGAGAATGACGCATCACGTTTTACGATACAGAGCCACCGCCAAGCCCTAAACTCTCTCGGGAGGGCTGATCTGGAGTCCGTTCGGGGCTCCGGAGAGGAATTCGTCGCCATCGTCATCATCAACCTTCCTCCATCACCAATTTCATGATGCTCACCGATGTGCGTGAGTAATTCCATCGTAGGCTTGCTGGACAGTGATGGGTTGGATGAGATTTATCATGTAATCGAGTTAGTTTTGTTAGGGTTTGATCCCTAGTATCCACTATGTTTTGAGATTGATGTTGCTATGACTTTGCTATGCTTAATGCTTGTCACTAGGGCCCGAGTGCCATGATTTCAGATTTGAACCTATTATGTTTTCATGAATATATGTGAGTTCTTGATCTTATCTTGCAAGTCTACAGTCACCTATTATGTGTTATGATCCATTAACCCCAAAGTGACAATAATCGGGATACTTACCCGTGATGACCGTAGTTTGAGGAGTTCATGTATTCACTATGTGTTAATGCTTTGGTCCGGTACTCTATTAAGAGGAGGCCTTAATATCCCTTAGTTTCCAATAGGACCCTGCTGCCACGGGAGGGTAGGACAAAATATGTCATGCAAGTTCTTTTCCATAAACACGTATGACTATATTCGGAATACATGCCTACATTACATTGATGAACTGGAGCTAGTTCTGTGTCACCCTATGTTATAAGTGTTGCATGATTGATCGCATTCGACATAATTCTCCATCACCGATCCAATGCCTACGAGCTTTTCATATATTGTTCTTGGCTTATTTACTTTTCCGTTGCTACTGTTACTATCACTATAAAACCAAAAAATATTACTTTTGCTACCCGTTACCACTACTATCATATTACTTTGCTACTAAATACTTTGCTACAGATATTAAGTTTCTAGGAGTGGTTGAATTGACAACTCAGCTGCTAATATTTGAGAATATTCTTTGGCTCCCCTTGTGTCAAATCAATAAATTTGGGTTGAATACTCTACCCTCGAAAACTGTTGCAATCCCCTATACTTGTGGGTTATCAAGACTATTTTCTGGCACCATTGCCGGGGAGCATAGCTCTATTCTTTGAGTCACTTGGGATTTATATCTGCTGGTTACTATGAAGAACTTGAAAGATCAAAGAACTAAGATTTTTCCCTCAACTACGAGGGGAGGTAAGGAACTGCCATCTAGCTCTGCACTTGATTCACCTTCTGTTTTGAGTAAACTTGCGACACCTACTCCTGCTATTCATTCTGATATGTCGCATGTTATTGATGATGCCACTTCTGCTTTGCATGATATTTATGATGAAACTACCTCTATGCTTGATACTATTGTGCCACTAGGTGAATTTCTTGATGAACAACTTGCTAGGGCTAGAGAGAATGAAATTATTGAATCTGATAATATTGATGAAAGTGATGATGAAGATTCTCCCCCTAGATATGAATTGCCTGTTGTTCCTGAGGGTTATGTTATGGATGAAGAAACTGCTAGAGACTTCTTAGCTTGCAATGATAGATCTGATCTTAAGAAACTATTAGCTAAGCTTAAAGAAAAGTCTTTGAATGCTAGAATGAAATATGACTATGCTTTTGCTACTTCACCTATCTTTATTACTGATAAGGATTATGATTTCTCTGTCGATCATGAGTTAATTACTTTGGTTGAATCTGATCCTTTTTATGGCTATGAATCTAAAACTGTTGTGGCACATCTTACTAAATTAAATGATATAGCCACCCTGTTTACTCATGATGAGAAAACTCGCTATTACTTCATCCTTAAGTTGTTTCCATTCTCATTAAAGGGTGATGCTAAAACATGGTTTAATTCTCTTGATCCTGGTTGTGTGCGTAGTCCCCAGGATATGATTTATTACTTCTCTGCTAAATATTTCCCCGCTCATAAGAAACAAGCTGCTTTAAGGGAAATATATAATTTTGTGCAAATTTAAGAAGAGAGTCGCCCACAAGCTTGGGGGAGGCTTCTCTGATTACTTAATGCTTTGCCTAATCATCCTCTCAAGAAAAATGAAATACTTGATATCTTTTATAATGGACTAACTAATGCTTCCAGAGACTGCCTGGATAGTTGTGTTGGTTGTCTTTTTACGGAAAGAACTGTTGATAAAGCTGAATTGCTATTGAATAATATGTTGACTAATGAAAATAATTGGACACTTCGTGAACCAACTACTAAGCCAACTCCAAAGAAAAGGGGTATTCTGTTTCTCAGTCCTGAAGATATGCAAGAGGCAAAGAAATCTATGAAATAAAAAGGTATTAAAGCGAGAGATGTTAAGAATTTACCACCTATTGAAGAAATACATGGTCTTGATAACCCGACACAGGTAGTAAAGGTAAATTCTCTCTATAGATTTGATGAAGGTGATATTCCTCGTTATAAGTCTGCTAGCCAATGCTTAGATGAGTTTGATAATTTTATTATTAAACAAGAAAACTTCTATGCTTATGTTGGTAGACAATTGAAACGCAATGCTGATATGCTTGAATACTTGAGTGATTATATGTCTAGAGTTAAAGGTGAACTTAAACTTATTAGTAAACATGCTTCTATGGTTACCACTCAAGTAGAACAAGTACTTAAGGCTTAGAATGATTTGCTCAATGAATTAAATAATAAGAAAAATGATAATGCTGTTAGAGTTATGACCAGAGGGGGTAAAATGCCTCAGTAACCTTTGTATCCTGAAGGCCATCCTAAGAGAATTGAGCAAGATTCTCAGAGAAGTAATGATGATACACCTAGTCCTCCTAAGAGGAAGAAAAAGAAAGATGATAGGACTTTGCATGCTTCTAGTAAACCTGTTGTTGACACACCTGAAAATCCCAATGATATTTCTATTTCTGATGCTGAAACACAATCTGGTAATGAACATGAACCTAGTGATAATGTTAACTATGATGTTCATGTTGATGCTCAACCTAGCAATGCTAATGATGTAGAGATTGAACATGCTGTTGATCTTGATAATCCACAATCAAAGAATCAAAGTGATGATAAGAGAGACTTTGTTGCTAGGAAGCATGGTAAAGAAAGAGAACCATGGGTTCAGAAACCCATGCCTTTTCCTCCTAAACCATCCAAGAAAAGGGATGATGAGTATTTTGAGCACTTTGCTGAAATGATTAGACCTATCTTTTTTCGTATGCGTTTGACTGATATGCTTAAAATGAATCCTTATGCTAAGTACATGAAAGATATTGTTATAAATGTATGGAAGATACCGGAGGCTAAAATTTCCACCATGCTTGCTAATTACACTTTTAATGGTGGAATACCAAAGAAACTTGGAGATCCAAGAGTACCAACTATACCATGCTCCATTAAAAGAAACTATGTTAAAACTGCTTTATGTGATCTTGGAGCCGGTGTTAGTGTTATGCCTATCTCTTTATATCATAGACTTGATTTGAATAAGTTCACACCTACTCAAATATCACTGCAAATGGCTGATAAATCAACTGCTATACATGTCGGTATTTGTGAGGATGTGCCTGGTGTGGTTGCAAATGTTACTATTTTAACGGACTTTGTTATTCCTGATATTCCCGAGGACGATAGTATGTCTACTATTCTTGGAAGACCCTTTTTGAATACTGCAGGGCCTGTTATTGATTGTAACAAAGGCAATGTCACTTTTCATGTTAATGGTAATGAGCATACGGTACACTTTCCAAGGAAACAACCTCAAGTCCACGGTATCAATTCTATTGGAAAATTTTCAACAATCACTATTGGAGGTTTTGAATTTCCTCTTCCTACTGTCAAGAAGAAATAAGATATTCTTATTGTTGGGGATGTGCATATCCCCATATAGGTAACCTAGTGTTATTCGAAATTTCTCCGGTTTCATGTTATTCCGAATGAGTTTGTTAACAAGACATGATCAACCTTGTTAGTGGATTCCTTTTGATGAGCATGAGATGGATGAACTTAGAAAACACAACTCTCTGTACCCTCTTTTTTACTTTTTGTTATTTATATTAAATAAAGTAAAAATAGTATTTTCTGTCTGTTTTCTGAATTATCCATGCAATAAAAATACCCCGAAAATAAAAGTTCTCCAAATGCCCTGAAAATGAAATATATTTTTTTCTAGAATGTTTGAGGATTTTAGGCACAGAGAACACAGTAGGGGAGCAGCCACGTGCCCACGAGGGTGGAGGGCGCGCCCACCCCCCCTGGGCGCGCCCCCTGCCTCGTGGAGCCCACGTGGGTCCCCTCCACTTATCCTTTCACCCACACACTTCGTCTTGCTCCAGAAAAAATCACTAGTCAGCTCAAACCCGAGTTCTTGCTCATCTTGCTGCCATTTTCGATCTCCTTGCTTAAAGCTCATCTCACAAAATTGCTTTCGGGGATTTTTTCTTTGGTATGTGACTCCTCCAATGGTCCAATTAATTTTTGTTCTAGTGCTTTATTTATTGCAAATTTTCGCTACTTAGGTGACCCTGTTCTTGAGCTTGCATGTCAAATTTATGTGGTCAAAAGTAGTTTTAATGCATGATATAGCCTCTAGGCACTTGTGGGAGTAGTAGCTATCAATTTTGTTGAGTTTGGTTCACTTTATTTTTTAGTTACTAAAAATTTCAAAAAAAAATCAGAGGAAGAAATATGTTTAGGAAAATGTACCAACGTCGTTCCTCAAGGAAGCAAGGACCCAGGCCCACGATACGCGAGCCGGACCATGTACTACCAAGAGAAGCTCAAGTGCGGCCTTGTAAATGGTCGTCAGAAAATTTCATGGTCCAAGCAGGAATTAAGGAGGAATTCGAAGCACATGTGCTTAACGCTGATCTTGAGAGCTTCGAGTCAGATAAGTGCCATCATTACCTCTATTTAACTGATTCATTTGTGAGAAGGTTTAAATTTACATCATCATGCAATTCTCAAACTGTCCTGTTTGATCTTTATGATAAATCTTATAACATGGACTTGGAAGATTTTAATACTGCTTGTAAACTCCCTCAGTAGGGTAGTTCTAGTGAGCCTTGCAAATCTGAATATAAAGACTTTCTTGCTAGTATAACTGTGGGGGAATCTAGGGAGATCATGCAAGCTACCATAGGGAGCATTCATTTCCCTGCCATACATTATTTTGCTCTCTTTATAGGTAGATGCATTAATGGTAAGGACGAGGCATGTCACATGTGCGTTCCCGATCTTAGTGTTCGCAAGAGTGATCTATTAGGAGATAGAAAATATAACTTGGGGGTCATTGTTGCATGTAGGTTGCATAATAATAGTATTAATGGAGATTTCTTTGGTGGAATTTATGCAACCCGTTTAGCTGATTTTCTTAAGATACTCATATGTGGAGATGATATTGAGCTGCCTCCTGCTTATTTAGATTATAATTCTATGGTTCGTCATCAGTTTGTTGAGAGGAACAATCAGTCCCTCTAGTACTGACTAATCTTTGACAGACGACGTACCTATCATGTCACTCTCCTGCTCCTACTTTCTTTGACTTTCAGGCAAAAGGGAGATATGTTATAACTAGGGAGGAGGCGAAAAATTACGAGAGGAGGACGGAGGCAGCCCGCCTCCAAGCTGCAGCCCTTCAGGCAGTAGCTGATGCATCTCGGTACGACCCCAACTTCAACTTCGGATATCCACCAGGCCATCCATGGGCATAGACCAACTTAGGCCAAAAGCCTAAGCTTGTGGGAGTACATATTTCTCATCGACATTACATTCATGTTCACACACTCATGCCATTTGTCGGTGCTCATACTTTTTCATTGTATCATCCATGCTAGTTTAATTTCTTTTTAAGCTTTCTTCTCGTGTGTTTGAAAAACCTTAAGAAAAAACAAAAAAATTAGTTGTAGCTTTTAGCTAGTTTACTTTCATGCATGTAGTAGTAGTAATTAAAAAGAAAACCCAAAAATATTTATCGTTCTTCTTTTGCTTGTTGGGAGCTTTACCATATAAATAGTTTTGTTCCTTTCCTTTTCTTTGGGGGTCGAGCGGAGAAGACCACGATGAAATTGTTGAGTGGTTCTTATATGCATTATTGTTGATCTAACAAAGAGCCCATATTACCTTATCTTCTCCCTTGAATTGAATGCTTGCAGATTTCAACTTAGTCCAATGCACGTGCATTATTATTATTATCCACACTATTCGGTCATGCAAGTGAAAGACAATAATGACGATATATGATGAACTGATTGAGATGAGAAAAGCTGGTATGAACTCGACCTCTCTCGTTTTTGTAAATATGATTAGTCCATCATTCCTGATTTAGCCTATTATGAATGAAACATGTTTGCAATAACAATTAGAGATTATAGTTTCTTATGACATGCTTAATTTGCTAGGAGTTTATAATGGTTTAACTTGCGTGCCAACATGCTATTAAAATGGTCGTGATGTGGTATGATAGGGTGGTATCCTCCTTTGAACAATTTGAGTGGCTTGACTTGGCACATGTTCACGCATGTTGTTGAAACAAAATCAACATAGCCTCTACGATATTTATGTTCATGGTGAATTATATCCTACTCATGCTTGCATTCGGGGTTGATTAATTTTAATGCATGTTCATGGCTATTTTTTTAACATTGAAGACTGCAGGGCTTAGACCCCACAGCATTTTATTAAATAAAAAAGCAGGAACAAAACAATGCTTCCTCAAGATGAGGAAAGAAAAAAGAATAACAGGAACCTAAAGAAGGCTATACAAGAGAGGGGAGTACTCTAACTACTAATTACAATGTTACATAACCAACTCTCCTCAAAGAGGTAGGAAATCAATCCACTTAAGTAAGGCCTCCCTATACTTCCTTTTGATTCTATGAGAGAGCAGTGTGAGGTCATGAATGAAGCCATTTCTCCACGCCCTGAAGGAGGGTTTGATGTTCCTGAAAGATCTGTCATTCCTGACCTTCCAAATATTCCACCAGGTAGTGAATACCACCTCCCCAAAGAAAGGTTTGTTGAAATCCTTTCTAGCATGGCATGCAATCTCCACCATGTCATCACTGTCTTTCCATATAATTTGCAGATAAATCCACACCCGAACACTGAAATTGCACTGGAAAAAGAGGTGGTTTCTATCCTCCAGTGTCCCAGTTGGACAAAGTACACATTCAGGCCCATCATTAATCTTCCAGTGTCTCCTCTAGATCATGTCCTTAGTGTTAACCCTGTCCATTATAACAAGCCAAGAAAACATCTTGATTGACATGGTACAACAACTTTTCCAGATCCACCCCAGGATGGGGTTTGCTACCATTGGCTGATAGACATAGTCATAAAACTTTTTGGGAGTATATTCAGACTTCTTGCCATGCCTCCACCCCCAAGAGTCATGGCAGCCACTGTCTATATCGAAAGACCCCATTAAGGACGAGAGTTGATGTAGATCCTGAAAGGCTTGTTTAGAAAGAGGCAAGTAAAATAGGTCTTGGAAACTAATGGTCTGAAAGACTTCCCTCACTTAGAGGTTTTGTGGAGACAAAAGGAATAGAGCCTAGGAAATCGATCTTGAAGAGGGACATCACTGTTTCCAATTTGCCAATGATCAGACTAGAACAGCATAGTATCTCCACTGTGAACATAAACCGAGGTAACTGCTCTAAAATTATCCATCAACTTGCAGACATCTCTCCACCAAAAAGAGCCACAAAGAATAGTATCATGTGGGATCCTTTGGAAATAGTAAGAATCCCAAACTAACTGAACCCAAGGCACATCCATTTTATTATAAAATTTATTCAGATGTTTCATAAGGAGTGCTTCATTTGCAAACCAACGTTTAAGATTACAAGTCCCCCCTTCGATTTAGGCCTGCAAACAAGTGGCCAGGCAGCCAGAGAATGGCCCCTCTCCTTACCATATTTCCTCCATAAAAACTGCCTCTGAATCCTTTCCAACTGCTTCAGAATACCCTGAGGAATTGAAAAGGTGCAAAGGAAGAAGATAGGCAAAGAGGAAATAACAGAGTTTACTAGTTGCAATCTGCTCCCTTGAGGCAAAAACCAAGAACTTGCTGTCAATCTTCTCTCCATACAATCCACTAGGGGAAGTAGATCCACAATCTTAGGCCTGGTTGTCCCCAATGGCAGACCTAGATATGTGAAAGGCATTTTGCCTAACTTACATCCAAAAAAGGCAACAAGATCAGTAGCAACATGGTCATTCACATTAATAGGATACATGGAGGATTTATGGAAGTCAATTTGCAGACCAGTTGCCTCTGAGATAGAATATAACATTGATTTTAGTGCCTCCAATTGACCCTTGTCAGCATTTAAGAAAAGCAGTGTGTCACTAGCATATTGAACAACAGGGAAATCTGGGTCATGGGTTGGCAGCGGCCTGCTTATTAAACCCTGCTGAAGAAGACTGTTGATCAAAGTCTGCAAGAGGTCAGCAGAAATGACAAAGAGCAAAGGAGAGATTGGGTCTCCTTGCTTAACTCCACATTTGCATATGAAATGGTTACCCGGAACTCCATTAGGCAACACAGAAAAAGTGCCCGATGACAACAATTGCTTAATCCATGTAATCCATCTTTTTTCAAAACCTTTTGCAACAAGAATCCTTATGATAGCCTCATGCTGGATAGAATCAAAAACCTTTTCAAAGTCTAACTTAAGCAAAAGGATGGGCCGTTTAGATTGATTACGCTGATGGATATATTCAAAGGTCCAAGCAAGGCAATCCTGGATTGTTCTTGATTTTATGAAACCATACTGATTTTTATGCACACATTTGATGATCTCCTGCTGAAATCTATTAGCGGCAAGCTTTGTAAGAAATTTCAGACCAACACTAGTGAGTGAAATAGGCCTGAAGTCTCCCACACTCTCAGGTGTCTGTTTCTTTGGGATCAGAGTGATGTATGCATCATTAAGATTTTCTAGCTGAACTATGCCAGAATGAAACTCATGAACCAGCCAAATAAAATCAGCAGATATGATGTGCCAACACTTTTTTAGAAAAAGTCCATTGAAGCCATCAGGTCTGGGTGCCTTATCAGTGGGCATTTATTTAATAACCTATTCAATTTCCTTTAGATCAAAGGGTTTTGTGAGCACCTCCAAGCCCTGAACCCTAGGTATTAAAGACAAGATGTTCTCATCTAAAGTTATTGGCCGAACAGCCCCATTCTGTTTTTGAAGGAAGATAAGAACTCTTTGGCCATTTCCTCATGATCTGACGTGACAGAGGCATCAGACAATAACAGGCAAGCAATAGAATTCTTTCTGTATCTCTCAGTTGCCATTGCCTGAAAGAACTTGGAGTTTTCCTTTCCCACTTTGATATACCTGATGGTACATCTCTTCCTCCAGTATAGATATTGCATGTGCAGTAGATGCTCATGGTGTAGTTTAGTAACTTTCCTGATATTGCTCTCAGGTCTGGAAAGAGACCTCATGTCCTCAAGATTATCCAACCAAATAATTACCCAGTTGCACTTCTTAATTAACCTTTTAATATGTGATAAACCTTTCTGCCATTTTTTCAATGCAAACCGCAAAGCCTTTAATTTATCAACAATGATTGCTGAGATATGTGTCTTATGAGAAGTACAAGTCCAAACCTCCTGCACACAATCCATAAAACCAGCCTGATGGACCCAAAAAAATTCAAACCTAAAAATATGTGCCTTAGGAATTGATGTACTAATGGTAACCAGACAAGGCACATGATCAGACGCAGTCTTAGCCAAAGGAGTCACTTGCGTCATGGGGTATAGATTAATCCAACTGGCAGATGTAAAAACCCAGTATAGTTGTTCCAAAAGTGGCGTGTCCGGCATGTTAGACCAAGTAAACTTTCTTCCTTTTAGAGGAAGTTCCAACAGTCCCAAATGGCCAATAATTTCATTAAAAATAAACATATCATTGATATCGCCACCAGGGAGGTTCCTATTTTCAAATGAACGAATAAAGTTGAAATCCCCCATCAACATCCACTTCTGATCCGGATCAATGTCCAAATTATAGATCCAACACACAAACTCATCACGCAACTCACCCTGACATGGGCCATAAACATTAACCAGAAACCACTGTTCATTATTATGAACTGAGGTAAACTGCATAACAATAGCATTGGGTTTAACTTCTAGCAGAGTGCCATGTAACATGTTTGATCGCCACGCAGTTAACAGACCCCCAGAGGCACCTCTAGAGGGGGACTCAACAAATTGATCAAATCCATAGGGACAGATGCTTTTCATAGTTGTACGCGTGCATCAAGAGAGTTTAGTTTCTTGAAGACAAACCACAGAACACTGACTTTCAGTTACTTTCTCCCTGATAGAACGCTTCCTAGTATCAGACCGTGAACATTCCAATATAAAACTTTCCAGCTACGCGTTGACACATGATTCATTAATCACTGAGGAATAGAAGAACAAATATAGCATGACACACAATGTCATACCATCCAAAAGATAACATAGTTCAGTACCACAACGTGCCACTTCCAGGACCGGATGTAGTTCAACAATAATGAAATCAAACATAACAGGCCCTCTAGGCCTTAACATAGTAGCAAACACAATCATTAAGCTGAAGATGCAGAAGAATCCTCCTGTGGATTAGCCATAAGCTTGTCCACCGACAGAAGGGAAGGGTTAATTTCCAGCTCCGCGCCCACAACCTGAAGAACATGGATTGGGGTATGAGGTGGTGCAGTAGGCTATGCATCTTCAGGGCCATCCGCAGGAGTGGGCTGGGCCTTGTCTTCCATGGGTTTGGCATGGGGCGCTTCTTTGATGGCTGTAGCGAGAGCTGCTCAAAAACCACATTTTTGAAGCCATCCAACTTTGCCACACTCCAAGTGCAATGTCGTAGTGATGTATCAACAACAGGAGTCTTCTTCTTCTCTCTCCGCTTTCTCCCAGTAGTTTGTTCCACAGAGAAAACCACGATGACTCAGCAGAGACAGAGACAGCAGAATTACCAGGTGCAACTTCTTCAGAAACTGAAACTGAATCAGCCGGCGGCTGCTCAAATAGAGCTCTGGCCACTGGGTGCTTTATCATGAAAGGTTGTCTGACAGTAGCAAACATAGGCAACGAGGCAGTCAAACAAGACATCTTTGTGGATTCATCAAAAGCAATGTACCAATACCTCTTAGAATAAATGATTGTGCCCATAGGTTTGAAGAAGAGAGACCGTGGCACCTCCTTAACTGAAAAATTAAACATGAGGTTCTAGAAAGACCTCTTCCAAATCATCTCTGGAGGGAGAGGAGGTCCAGCCACAATGCGTGCCATGCCAATAAAGATCTCATGTTGCTGAATCATAGGTGGTTGATAAGGCATAATTGCCAGCTGATTATCCACGAAGACCGGGGGCTACAAATGCTGAAGTTGTTGATCTGGGGGGAAAATCATGTTGTTGTTGGATCTCAATGCCCTGCTCCTGTTGGTCCACAGAAACTAAGCCCTCCGGCTGGTCAATCACAATAGAAACTTGATCTTGTTCAGGAGCAGCCGGCTGCAGGGCCTGTTCATCCTCTGCTTCATTTCCCCACATGGCATTTCCCCAACCAGGCGCTTCATTATTTTCAGGAGGAGGGGGAGGAGCGACAGGTGCATCATTCCATCCCAACATTGGGTATGGTGGCAGCACAAACATCAAATTATCTTGTATCAGATTACCAGGCAATGGATGGGGATTTCCATCCAGAGGCATTGGGTCTTTGTCATTTGGCATCTGATCTGCAAAATCCACACCAAGAACATAGCATGCAGCAGTCCAAGACACTTGAGGACCTCCCCATTCGGCATAATCACCAAAAACCACATCTCTAGGAACCAAAGGCGTATCCGGAAAGTTAGCCTCAACCAAAGTCCGGACAAGGTAAGGATCCTCATTGTCCCAAGAAATAAACTTTCCGAAAGTGCCTACAGCCTGCGAGATGTATTCTGTAGTATGGTAATCAAGAGGGATACCAATGAACATTAACCAGCCCTTGCGAAAACCATGTGCTCCCTTGAAATTTTGCCCCTCATCATGCTTCATAAATCTAACAAAACGATCTTTGACCAACAGAAAAGGTGCATGTTGAATCAAAGTGTATCTAATTGACGGATCCCTGACTTGGAACAAACCCACCCCCATGAAACCACGGCTGAGCAGATCGGACCAGAATACCTCTATCTTGCAGAAAATGGACCACCTCTTCCCGCACTGGACCAAGCGGTCCCTCAGGCGCAGGCATCACCTCCGCAACCATGAAGTCCTCATGACGACGGGGCAGACGAGCAGCGGGCATGAAGAAGGTGCGAGGAAGCCGACGATCGCCGCCATCGATGATGTGGTGGCCAGCAGGCACAAAGCGCCGAGGATCGAGCTCATAGTTCGCCATGGAAGAAACAGAAGCTTGTCGGGGGTTTTCTTTGGCTTGGGGAGAGGGAAGATGCAATGGGGGCGGCGATGATGGGACTGGACAATCTATCCCAATAACTTCGGCTATGTTCCCATGAGAAGCAGCAGATTCCGATAAAATCGTTTTTTGTTGCACCGAAATTGGCTTCCAAACCAATCCATTGGAGCATGTGAAATCATTATAGTCGCGGCTAGAGTGACCTGGGCGAGAGCAAGCCGAGCAGACCACTTGCATTCCACATGCCGCTGACAAGTGGCCCCTCTGCGAACAAAGAGTGCATGTAACCACATGGTCCACCATGTCATCGACCATAGCTTCAAACTGCCTTGCGGCCTCTTGTGAGGAGGCGATATCTTGATCGCGGTCCAGAGGGCTCGGACCCGTAGGCGTGGAAGGCCTAAAAGCTATTGGGCTAAGCAGCATAGGTGGGCTGGATGCCTGGTGAGCTTTCAAAGTAACTGGGCCTGAAGCCTAACAATTGTTTTGAATAGGAGGCAATCCCGCCTCCGCGAAACGTGCATGCGTAATCCCAGCATGCATGGGTGACAGTTCCTCATAAACCGGATCACTCACCGGCGCAGATGCTGTCGGCCGACTCAACTCCGGCAAAGGCATGGCGGCTGAATGAAACAATTAAGATAAACGGCCTTCTGTGCCCCAAAGGATGAATCATTTGCCCAGTAGATTTGAAAATCTCATCTAAAAAAACCTACCCTTGGAGAAATCCAAGCCAAGGGTAGATCCACTAGAAGAACCCATAGAAGATGGGTATTGCCTTGATCCAGAGAAGACGCCGGAGTAGATGATCGGAGAGGGTCCACAAATTAGTGGAGGAGGAGGGAGATCGCCGGAGATAGGGACAGCACCCTGGTGGGGGCTAGGAGCGCCATCCTTGATGAGTTAGTCGCTCTCTAGCTGGTCGCTTCCCAGTCTCTTTCTAGCCTTCACTTGTACTAAGAGGGAATATTGCTTGTGCATCCAATTCCATAAACCCCAAAGTTATTCCATATGAGTCCACCATACCTTCCTATATACAGTATCTACCTGCCATTCCAAGTAAATTTGTATGTGCCAAACTCTAAACCTTCAAATAAACATTCAGTTTTGTATGCTCAAATAGCTCATGTATCAACTAGGGTTGTCTATATCCTCCATGCTAGGCGGGTTATTCTCAAGAGGAGTGGACTCCGCTCCTCACTCACGAGAAAATGGGTGGTCACCGGGATGCCCAGTCCCATGCTCAAATCAAATCAAAATAATTGCAAACAAAACTCCCCCGGGATTGTTGTTAGTTGGAGGCACCCGTTGTTTCGGGCAAGCCATGGATTGATGCTTGTTGGTGGTGGGGGAGTATAAACTTTACCATTCTTCTTGGGAACCGCCTATAATGTGTGTAGCATGGAAGATATCGAGATCTCTCAATTGTTATGTTGACAATGAAAGTATACCGCTCAAAATATTATTCATCTCTATTTCAAAATCGAGCTCTGGCACCTCTACAAATCCCTGCTTCCCTCTACGAAGGGCCTATCTATTTACTTTTATGTTGAGTCATCGTCCTCTTATTAAAAAGCACCGGTTGGAGAGCACCGCTGTCATTTGCATGTATTATTGTTAGTCTACATTGAGTATGACTTGATTGGATCTCTTTTACCATGAATTAGAATGTCTAGTCAGTCCTTGATCTTTAAAGGTGCTCTGCATTTATGTTTTGCAGTCTCAGAAAGGGCTAGCGAGATACCATCTTGTTATATCATATTATGATTGTTTTGAGAAAGTGTTGTCATCTGAGATTTATTATTATGGCTCGCTAGTTGATTATGCAATTGATATGAGTAAACATGAGACCTAAATTTTATTGTGAATATGGTTAGTTCATAATCTTTGCTGAAAACTTGAATGTTGGCTTTACATATTTACAGCAACAAGAGCAGACAGAGTTTGTAAAAGTTTTTCTTTATCACTTTCAGTTTATCAACTGAATTGCTTTAGGACAAGCAAAGGTTTAAGCTTAGGGGAGTTGATATGTCTCTGTCGTATCTACTTTTCCAAACACTTTTCCCTTGTTTTGGACTCTAACTTGCATGATTTGAATGGAACTAACCCGGACTAACGTTGTTTTTAGCAGAATTGCCATGGTGTTATTTTTGTGCAGAAATAAAAGTTCTCGGAATGACCTGAAAATCATCGGAGATTATTTTCGGAATATATAAAAAATACTGGAAGAAGAATCCATGTCAGGGGGCCCACACCCTGTCCACAAGGGTGGGGGTGCGCCTACCCCCTGGGCGTGCCCCTGCCTCGTGGGCCCCCTGATGCTCCACCGACGTCCACCTTGACTCCATATATTCACTTTCAGGGAGAGAAAAAATTAGAGATAAGGATTCATCACGTTTTAAAATACGGAGATGCCGCCAAGCCATAAACTCTCTTGGGAGGGCTGATCTGGAGTCCGTTCGGGGCTCCGGAGAGGGGAATCCGTCGCCATCGTCATCATCAACCTTCCTGCATCACCAATTTCATGATGCTCACCGCCGTGCGTGAGTATTTCCATCGTAGGCTTGCTGGATGGTGATGGCTTGGATGAGATTTATCATGTAATCGAGTTAGTTTTGTTAGGGTTTGATCCCTAGTATCCACTATGTTTTGAGATTGATGTTGTTATAACTTTGCTATGCTTAATGCTTGTCACTAGGGCCCGAGTGCCATGATTTCAGATCTGAACCTATTATGTTTTCATGGATATATGTGAGTTCTTGATCCTATCTTGCAAGTCTATAGTCACCTATTATGTGTTATGATCCGTTAACCCTGAAGAGACAATAATCGGGATACTTACCGGTGATGACCGTAGTTTGAGGAGTTCATGTATTCACTATGTGTTAATGCTTTGGTCCGGTACTATATTAAAAGGAGGCCTTAATATCCCTTAGTTTCCAATAGGACCCCACTGCCACGGGAGGGTAGGACAAAAGATGTCATGCAAGTTCTTTTCCATAAGCATGTATGACTATATTCGGAATACATGCCTACATTACATTGATGAACTGGAGCTAGTTCTGTGTCACCCTATGTTATAATTGTTGCATGATTGATCACATCCAACATAATTCTCCATCACCGATCCAATGCCTATGAGCTTTTCATATATTGTTCTTGGCTTATTTACTTTTCCGTTTCTACTGTTACAATCATTATAAAACCAAAAATATTACTTTTGCTACCGTTACCACTACTATCATATTACTTTGCTACTAAATAATTTGCTGCAGATATTAAGTTTCCAGTTGTGGTTGAATTGACAACTCAGCTGCAAATACTTGAGAATATTATTTGCCTCCCCTTGTGTGGAATCGGTAAATTTGGGTTGAATACTCTACCCTTGAAAACTGTTGCGGTCCCCTATACTTGTGGGTTATCAGCCACCGCTGTCGTGTTTAGATCTGGAGAGGACGAGAGAGTGTGAAGAGAGCAACACTAGCAAGCAAGTGTCAGGCTCCTGCCTATATAGTGGAGTAGTTTTCTTTTATCTACCGGAGCCGGCACCTCGTCAATGATTGCCGAGAAGTCTTCGTGCACGTGCCTCGGAGGCGCAGTTGTCATCATTTTGATCTGAAGCACCGGATTAACATATAACACGAAAAAATGCCACATGATAAGAAACCATAATCTCACTATCCCAAGGAGTCAACACGAATCCCGACGGACAAACTAGACGAGGATCAAAGCTCAAATTCAAGACAAACTCGTAGAAAAGGGTTCCATCAATATATGTCCTAATTAACATAGCCGTCTTGACCTAGATGGCAGCCATGTAGTCTTCGTGCACGTGCCCAATGACCAGCGCCTTGGAGGAACTTCATGTAGTTTGACCCTCGCAGTGATCCGAAGCACATGTGTGACGCCCCGAGACCGATGCGCCAGGTGTCTTCCAGTTATTCGCTGACGTTGCCATGTCTTTTGCTTGCGTGTTGCATTTCATCATGTCACCTCTTGCATCGCATCATGTCATCATGCCATCATTTCACTAATCTTATAACTTTTATAAATAAATTGTATGGATCTTTGATCCATTTAAATCAAGGGAAATGCACATGGTGATTTTCTATTTATAACATATATCCTCCCAGTATTATTAGGGAGCTATAAAATAATATTCCATTAGTTCGGAATTAACCGCAAACACACTTCCAATTTAAACTCTCAAGTCTTTTTTGCTTCAAGTTGCTCCTCAAACCTTGCCATATATTCTTTCATCATTTTCCGGAGCTCCAGCAAAAATCCGAGCATTTTTGGACCTTCCTAACCCTCACTTCCTATTCGGACCATTTGAATTTAAATCAAATGAGTTTGAATTTAAACTTTGAAAAATGCCCACTCCATTTTTTTGGATCGTACACATTTTTGCGAGTCCGAGAAAATAATCTGCGTGCCCACATCCTTCCTCTAATCCTTTATTTTCTCTCCTTTCTTTCTTTGCGGTTTTCTGTTTTCTAAAAAGTCTTTTTAAAAGACTTAAGAGGGGGAAGAGAGAAGCCCAGCCCAGCAGGCCACAAGGCCAGCAGCCCCTACCTAACCCTGGGTCGGCCCAACCACCCCCTAAACCTAACTCTCACCCTCTCCCTCGCTTCCTCCCACACCGCCGCCAACACCTGCACGCACGCAGATCCCAGGAACCACTCGACCCACCTCTCCCTCTCACCCCCCTGCTTGTTCCTCATGCCGCCAGGGAGAAGCCCCGCGCATGATCTCCCCTCGAACCCCTTCTCTCGATCCACCTCACTCTCCCCTCGTTCATCTCCTCCCTCCTTGCGTCCTTAGGAGGAGAGGCGGAGAGGAGCGTCGCCCCGCGCTCGTTGTCCTCTATCCCACCGGCGAGCCTCTTCTCTACCTCGCCTCCCGCTTCCCCATGTTGCTTGCTCGCTCGCCGTGGCCGCTCCAAGCTCCTCGACTCCAGCCGCCCTGCCGGTGACCAGCACCGCCGTGGCCCTTCCTTCTCTTCCGTAGATTCTCCTCCGCGCCCTGCTTCTCCTCACGCGCCAACGCCCTCCTTCGGCTGCCTGCAGCTCCGCCCGCGAGCTCATGCAGCATGGCCACCACACGAGCCTCGCGCCCGAACCACTTGTCGAGGCCATGAACGCTCGCGTCCTCGACCTTGCAGCTAGCCGCCGCCCGTTTGTTTGTCACGCGTTGCTCCCCTTTCGCCTCCTCGCTGACATGCCATTGAGGCCACTGACCCTGCAACCTGGCCAACCCTTCCAGTGTTCTTCTGCACACCCACCATGTCCGGGACTGCACCTCAGACGCCCTTGGTCACTCTCCTTCCTTCCATCTCCGCCCTCCTCCCTAGCTCTATTCGTTGGGATCCTCTGCTCTGACCAAGGTCGACCTATTAAGCATCAGGAGCACCCTCACGCAATGACCAGAACCGCGCCAAGTTGTTACCTGGTGCACCTGCGATGTGTTGTCGTGGACACACCCAATATGTGTTTCGGAACCAAGCACCAAGTACCGTGAGTCCGAAGATCTTGGATGCACCAATTCCCTCGATGACAAGTTCTTCTCCAAACGTGTACGACTACAGCCGGTGTGCATTTTTGTCAAGTCCGACTACAACAAACGACTACACGATGAGACGCCAAGTACCACTACACCCGGAGACCTCAAACATGTCAAGTCCGACAATGATTGTGTACAACTACCAACGACGTGCATGTTGCCAAGTACCCTCTCTGGATCGCCATGTTCGACTACCGATGACATATACCACTACCATCACCGAGACCGCGAGAACCTCTACTTCCCCTTCAAACGTGTACCACTACCGCTGCCCGAACGTCTACAGAACATGTACCGTCGACCCTCGAAGACCCGTGGACGTCAAGTTCCTTGTTTTGACCCCGAACACCTACGGAGTGTGAACATCTATGAAGCGAGAACGACTACTTTCACTACCGCCGTCGCGAGAATGCCTACTTCCCTCTACGAACTTGATCCGTTCCGATAATGCACGCTTCAAAAGGTATAACCATCGAGACGACCATCTGTGGACCGAATGCATGTGTGTTGAATGAGATGAACCCCGTGTTTGCACCGTGTCTGAAATTGTCACTTGCATGGTCCTCCTCGTTGCCATGCCATCTGGGAACCCTGCAACCAAGATCACCCCATCATCTTGCATGACACGCCCCCATCACACTTCCTTTTGCACTGACATCTCAATTGAGTTACCAGAACCGGAATGTTGCCGTGGCACCATTTCCGTTGTCGTTGCCGTGGCACCCCTTTCATTTCCGCTACAATGACAAATGCTTCATAATATGCTCATGTCTAAATTTTCTTAAAACTTGCACAAAACTTGCATAAAACTTGAACATGTCATCCGCATCATGATAATAACATTTAAAATGGTTAACATTGTTGTTGCATTAAATTGCTAAAGCACATGAGGATTTACTGGAATTGTTATTTGATGTTTTCTGGCCTCATTTAAAATGCCTAACTGTGTATTTTACTTATGCTTTACCTCTTGCCATGCTTAACAACATTTAATATTGTTGGGTACATAAATGAGAGTGAACTAAATAAGCCATGTGGCATTCCGTCAATATGCAACTCGTTGCATATTGAGCTCCACTTAATTTGTACTTTTGTTTGTGCACTTTGCCATGCTATGCATATTTAAACTGGACATGCATCATACTTGTTTGAGCATCATGCCATGTTTATGTGATGGTTGTTCACCTTGTTGTTTGCTCCTTTCCGGTGTTGCTTCTTCTTGTTAGTTCCGGTAACGTCGCGTTTGCGAGGATTCATTCACGTTCGTTTGTCTTCTTCATGGACTCGTTATTCTTCCTTGCGGGATCTCAGGCAAGATGACCATACCCTCGAAATCACTTCTATCTTTGCTTGCTAGTTGCTCGCTCTATTGCTATGTCGCGATACCTACCACTTGCTATATCATGCCTCCCACATTGCCATGTCAAACCTCTAACCCACCTTTCCTAGCAAACCGTTGTTTGGCTATGTTACCACTTTGCTCAGCCCCTCTTATAGTGTTGCTAGTTGCAGGTGAAGATGAAGTTTGTTCCATGTTTGGAACATGGAAATTGTTGGGATATCATTATTATATCTTATTTACTTTAATGCACCTATATACTTGGTGAAGGGTGGAAGGCTCGGCCTTATGCCTGGTGTTTTGTTCCACTCTTGCCCCCCTAGTTTCCGTCATACCGGTGTTATGTTCCTTGATTTTGCGTTCCTTACATGGTTGGGTGTTATGGGAACCCCTTGACAGTTCGCTTTGAATAAAACTCCTCCAGAAAGGCCCAACCTTGGTTTTACATTTTCCTAACAACCTATCACCTTCCCTTGGGTTCTGTAGACGCAAGGGTCGTCTTTATTTTAACCCACCGGGCAAGTGCTTGTCTAAGTGTTGGTCCAAACCAGAGCCACTTGCAGCGCCACCTCGGGGAAACTTGAGGGCTGGTTTTAGCTGTATGTATTGTTCATCCGGTGTTGCCCTGAAACGAGATATGTGCAGCTCCTATCAGGATGTCGGCGCATCGGGCGGTCTTGCTGGTCTTGTTTTACCATTGTCGAAATGTCTTGTAACCGGGATTCCGAGACTGGTCGGGTCTTTCCGGGAGAAGGAATATCCTTCATTGACCATGAGAGCTTGTGATGGGCTAAGTTGGGACACCCCTGCAGGGTTTTGAACTTTCGAAAGTCGTGCCCACGGTTATGGGCAGATGGGAATTTGTTAATGTCCGGTTGTAGAGAACTTGACACTTACTTAATTAAAATAAATCAACCGCATGTGTAGCCGTGATGGTCTCTTTTCGGCGGAGTCCAGGAAGAAAACTCGGTTTCGTGTTATGCTTGGTCGTAAGTAGTTTCAGGATCACTTCTTGATCACTTCTAGTTCACGACCGTGCTTTGCTTCTCTTCTCGCTCTTATTTGCGTATGTTAGCCACCATATATGCTAGTGCTTGCTGCAGCTCCACCTCACTACCCTTTCCTACCCATAAGCTTAAATAGTCTTGATCTCGCGGGTGTAAGATTGCTGAGTCCTCGTGACTCACAGAGTCACAGATACTTCCAAACAGTTGCAGGTGCCGATGATATCATTGCAGGTGTCGCAGCCCAGTTCAGATGGGAGCTCGAGGAAAATATTGTTCTTTGTGTTGTTTCGTTTCCAGTTGTTCAGTAGTGGAGCCCAGTTGGCGCGATCTGGGATCTAGCATTTGGGGTTGTCTTCTTTTATTTTGGTTCTGTAGTTGGACCTTGATTGTATTCTGGATGATGTATGTATAACTTGTATTTGTGTGAAGTGGCGATTGTAAGCCAACTCTTTATCCCTTTATTATTCAGTACATGGAATTGTGTGAAGATTACCCCTCTTGCGACATGCCTACTATCGGTTATGCCTCTAAGTCGTGCTCCGACATGTGGGAGATATAGCCGCATCGTGGGTGTTACAAGTTGGTAATCAGAGCCATCCCCAACTTAGGAGCCCCCTGCTTGATCGAATCACTGACGTTATTGAGTCTAGAAAAATGTTTTGAGTCTTATAGGATTATATATATTGGAGAGTAGGCTTCTTTTTACTCCTTAGTGCCTTTGTCGCTCTGGTGAGTCCTCCTGATGTAGAGTTTTGACTCTTCTCTCCTCAAATTTCACGAATTGTTTTTTTAGGATCACGCGGGTATCTTGGAATCGTTCATATCATTTTGTGACGAGAACATTGTTCTTCATGCCTCCTGACATTTAGGGGTTGTGGCAGTGTCCCGGGGAGTTGAGCTCCGAGGTGTTGTTGTCACAATTTTATTGTTGCAGTTCTGGAATACCTGAGTTCGTCGACATTGAAAATCTCTTTTATGCAGTTGTTGGTGAGATAACCTTGACGCCACCCAGTACTGGGGCGAGAGTTCGGGAGTATTGCCATAACTCCTATAACGGATGCTTTTCGAAGGTTGAGGTAAATGGTTTCCGAAGGTTTCTTGGTTATGTGTTGAAGGATGGATACAGCTGGATGTAGGATTTGTTAGTTTTGGGTGAGATATTATGCTTCCCCTGTATCCCCAACACCTAATTGCATACCAGAAAGTTTCGAGAGTTTATAAGTGGGAATCCAAGTATATCGTAGGATATCTTTCCAATAGACACATGATACGATATGGGGTCTATCATATGTTTGTTTCCGGCTTATTCTGCAAGCCAATCCTTTGTTTTGTTTTGAGTTGTGGTATTTGAGTTGCTTCAATGTCAAGTGTTGATTCCTTACCTTTCCTAAGCGGTGTTCTCATATTCCTATGTGAACACTAATCCTTCTTGATCATCGAGATTGTCATGTCAATCCTTTTCATCCGGTGTGTTTCTCTTCTAGTGGATCTGATCATTTTAAACATCCACAAGATCCAATCTCAGTTTTCTCAACGTTGTTTATTTCATCTGTCCCAAGCTGCCCTTGTTTTCCCGCCCACCCACCCTTTTTTTCAAGGATTCAGATTTCTTAATCAAGTATCATTTTATTGATGCAACGTTTTTCCATCCTTTTCCGTCAATGTTTTTACCTGGTGGTTCTCATGAAGATGTTCTACTAGTTTATCATTCTTCATTCCTTTTCTTCTCCGGTGAATTCAATTCAAGTTTTGTCGATCATATCCTTTTCCTCGTTTCAAATGTTTTATCATGTTGGTGCACCTCTTAATCATCCACTTCTCGTTATTCAATTGTTCCGGAGTGCTGAAGATATCTCAGAAGATCCAAGTTTCCATTCTCAATTCGCTAAAGTTCTTTCGAGGTTGTTATCTCATTCAAGCCATTTAATTCAACCGGCGCAATCTCTCTTTTAAATTGTTCAACGGTGTTTCTTTTGAGTGGGCCCTAACCCACAGGTCTTTTTCCAGGATCTTACCTGACTCTTCTAATTTTACCGGAGTTATTCTCAAACCTTTCAAAGTTTGACGTAAGAATGAATTATCATCAGTCAGTTGGTTTCTCCAAGATCTTATAACTCTTTTGATTGTTGGCTCAACCTCTTCGCTTTTCATTCTCCCGGAGTATCTCAACAATTCTTGGTGGTGTTTCTCATCGTCATTATCAACATTTGAAGACCGAAGAAGATATTTTTTTTCTCTCAATCTTGCTCCATTCTCTTCAAAATTCATGGTTCTAGCTTGATGCCATCCTCTCATAATTGTTTTCGATTGTGAGAATTATTTTCAACCATCCGGAGCATTTCAGGAGTCTTTTCAGTTTGATTCTCCGGAGGCCATCATCTCAGAATTATTCATTATAGCTTTCAGCTCTCGATCTCCAAATCTTACCGGTGCATCGCTCAAGTATTCTCTAGTCAGTTCGTGATCTTTTCGTTCACATGTATCAAAATCCCCTCAAGTATCTTCATTCGTTTTTCCAATTCTTTCTGGTGATTTGTGCCTTTGCTACTTTCATTTTTTAATTTTTACGGTGGCTCGTTCAAGAATTCTCTTCCATTGCTATTGTATCAATTCATTCGTTCTTCCCAATCCTACCAGTGGTTCGCAGAAGATCTTCCCAAGTTGGCGCTATATCTATCTTAATCCTTTATACGAGAATAAGCAGTATGTCAAATCCATTGCTTGTCATCAATTTAAATTCGTGAAGGATAAGCATAATGCAATTCTTATTCTTGTTTCATCTTTCTTTTCCCGGAGTTCCAAGATCTCAACTATATCACCATGAAGATCCATCTGAATCATTACAAGGCTTCACCTTGTGTTTTCAACTTCTCTTTCCTTTCGTTTGATCATTCTTTTGTTACCGGAGTTCTTCATGGAGGCTCAACATGGTGGTTCATCAAGGATTTAATTCCTTATCAAAGTGTTCATCGAGATTCCTTTCAGAGGAGCTCAAATATTCTTCATCTTGCATTTCAAAGTTCAATCCCTTCTATCTTATCTTTTGAGGTGGTGTTATGTCATTCTTGGCAATTTCCCTTCGTGTGTCATGATTCAACAATTTTCAAGAATGAGATAGTTAAACCCATCAATTTCTTCGAGCATGAGCTCTTCTCAATCCATCAATCTCTTCATTAGAGTTATATTGGGTTATATTTCACCTAAAGCTTTCCCTAGGGATTGTTGCTATTTATGGTGCTCATAGATGACCCAAGTTCTTAATTTATCCTCCCGGTGAAATAAGTTTCTTGTCTCCTTGTTGATATCAATCCAATCTATTGTTTCCGTTAGTGGCAGAATTTCACCTCATAGTTTTGAGATGTTCTCCATAAGCCCACTACAACCTTGTTCTTTTCATTGTTGGTTTTCCAACAACTCCATTCGACCCTTCTCCTGAAGAGGCTTTTTCAAGCTCATTTGAGGTAGAAGATGTTGTTTTCTCCTTCGTTCTTTTGATTCCATTCTTACATTTGTTCCGGAGGCATTGTGAGGTTGCTCTCTTCGACCCATCATCTTGTTTTGCCAAGTTCAGATTCTATGCCTTCCATTTCCAACCGGAGTGTTGTCATAATTGATCATTATCATTCTTTGTACATCTCGTTGCAACCGGAGTGCTTGCATGTACTTCTTGTCCATTGCAACCCTTTTCTTATCTCATTCAACCTACAAGGCTCTAGTAATGTTCCTTGTTCCTCTTTTCTAACGGATTGTTTTCAACTTTGTTCATCTTCGTTGTATTCTTTCTTTCAATTTGTTCAACTTATCAAGGTTCTTTGGTTTCACTTGTTTGTCCAAGAAGCAACTTAGTTTACCTCTTCTCTTCCTCTTCCGCTTCTCTTCGGTGCCATCCTAGATCTCGGGACGAGATCCTCTTGTAGTGGTGGAGTGTTGTGACGTCCCGAGACCGATGCACCAGGTGTCTTCCAGTTATTCGCTGACGTTGCCATGTCTTTGGCTTGCGTGTTGCATTTGATCATGTCACCTCTTGCATCGCGTCATGCCATCATTTCATTAATCTTATAACTTTTATAAATAAATTGTATGGATCTTCGATCCATTTAAATCGAGGGAAATGCACATGGTGATTTTCTCTTTATAGCATATATCCTCCCAATATTATTAGGGAGCTATAAAATAATATTCCATTAGTTTGGAATTAACCGCAAACACACTTGCAATTTAAACTCTCAAGTATTTTCTGCTTCGAGTTGCTCCTCAAACCTTGCCATATATTCTTTCATCATTTTCCGGAGCTCCACCAAAAATCCGAGCATTTTTGGACCTTCCTAACCCTCACTTCCTATACATACCATTTGAATTTAAATCAAATGAGTTTGAATTTAAACTTTGAAAAATGCCCACTCCATTTTTTTGGATCGTACACATTTTTGCGAGTCCGGGAAAATAATCCGCGTGCCCAAATCCTTCCTCTAATCCTTTCTTTTCTCTCCTTTCTTTCTTTGCGGTTTTCTGTTTTCTTAAAAGTTTTTTTAAAGACTTAAGAGGGGGAAGAGAGAAGCCCAGCCCAGCAGGCCACGAGGCCAGCAGCCCCTACCTAACCCTGGGCCGGCCCAACCACCCCCCTAAACCTAACTCTCACCCTCTCACTCGCTTCCTCCCACACCGCCGCCAACACCCGCACGCACGCAGATCCCAGGAACCGCTCGAGCCACCTCTCCCTCTCGCTCCCCTGCTCGTTCCTCATGCCGCCAAGGAGAAGCCCCACGCATGATCTCCCCTTGAACCCCTTCTCTCGATCCACCTCACTCTCCCCTCGTTCGTCTCCTCCCTCCTTCCGCCATCAGGAGGAGAGGCGGAGAGGAGCGTCACCCCGCGCCCGTTCTCCTCTGTCCCACCGGTGAGCCTCTGCTCTGCCTCGCCTCCCGCTTCCCCATGTTGCTTGCTCGCTCACTGTGGCCGCTCCAAGCTCCTCGACTCCAGCCGCCCTGCCGGTGACCAGCACTGCCGTGGCCCTTCCTTCTCTTCTGCAGATTCTACTCCGTGCCCTGCTTCTCCTCCCGCGCCAACACCCTCCTTCGGCTGCCTGCAGCTCCGCCCGCAAGCTCGTGCAGCATGGCCGCCACAGGAGCCTCACTGTCAGGAGCCCGACTCAATGCCACATCGATCTAGCATGTAACACCTCATATCACTTTGCGGCCTCACGCATGGTATTCCCACGGGTGTCGCCTTACCTTTGCCCGGGACTGTTTGCGCCTTTTGGCACACGTATATGATAGTGTCGCTAGCATCCATATGATAAGGAGCCCGGGCTGACATGGCTAGTCGTAAACCCAAAGTGGCACAGACTTACAGGGACAGGCATCCATGACCCAGCATCGAACGTGTCGGTCATCAGCGAGTGAATCCAGGCTGTAGCACTGGGCTAGCAGGACTCCGGTGAACCGGGCTGTAGCGGGCTAACAGGACTCCGGTATTCATCGCGTGACATTTCCCCGAAGGGACAGACACAGGAACGAAGAAGGACACATGCCGGCCAGCCTAAGTGTTCCGGAGCAGTAGCAAGCTACCATGGCTCGGTGGAATCACTAGGAGACATTTCCCCGTAAGAGAGGCTACTAAAGATAAACAACTAGATGGTCAGATCCCACACATATCAAGCATTTCAATAACATACACACAATATGCTCGATATGTGCAAATACAACATGGCATCACAACATGACTCTATAACTCAAGTATTTTAATCAATAGGCTCCGAGGAGCGAGATATTACAAACACGGGTCTCATGACCCAACAATCAGAGCATACAAGTCAAAGCACATGCGGAAGCTATCATGTCTGAGTACAGACATCTATAAATGAAAAAGGCTGAGAAGCCTGACTATCTATCAGATCCTGCCGAGGGCACAAGATCGTAGCTGAGGTAACAAGCTAAACGTCGAAGACCACGCGGAAATACTAGTGAGATTGAAGTCTCTCTGCAAAAACATAAAATAGGCAAACGTGAGTACAAATGTACCCAGCAAGACTTACATCAGAACTATCTACATATGCCTCATTATCAACAAAGGGGTGGTGGGGTTTAACTGCAGCAAGCCAGCTTTGACTCGGTGGCTATCCTAAACTACGACTGCAAGTAATTCTTTTGAGGTGGCGCACACGAGTCCACATATTCACCAACCAATACACCACTATGGATCCGCTCCCGTCTCCCTACGAGAACGCCATCCATAGCACTCACGCTTATCTTGTGTATTTTAGAGTATCCACTTTCACTTGTCTATGAACTGATATAAGCAACCCAGAAGTCCTTTTCCGCGGACACGGCTATTCGAATAGATGATGTTAACCCTGCAGGGGTGTACTTCTTCATACATGTTTCCACCACTTAGCGTCTGCACACGACATGTGCTCGGCAGACTTCAAGCGAAAGCCGACGTGGGTGTAGACCACGACCTACCTAAACACTCAAGTCTCTAGTCCAGGTTTATCGCCTATTCGGGTTCCATCCATGAGGAGATCCGGCCGGAGTTTCGCTCACATCCCCAAACGATGTGAACAGGGTTCCGTGACACCAAACGGGCGCCCGGTATACCCGGCCACGTGCCTACCGCATCACAGCCCACCCCTACGGTCAGCGCTGTCCACGGCCTCCAGCATACTACAAACACCAGAAACTACTTGCAACTCCTGGACAGAGGACAAGGGTGATTAAGAAGTCGAGCGGGGTCATATTTCAGGGCCCAATGTATGGTAGTAGCTGAATCATGGATCACAAACACAGAACTCAGTTCCTGAGGATGGCTGCAATGAGACAACCCACCATGTACTCCTACATGGCCTCTCACTGCTACCTTTACCAAATCGTGTTCACACACTTAGCTCACACACAGTAGAACATGTTCACACACCTCTGATTCATCCCCGATGAATCAGACCTGACTCAACTCTAAGCAGTAGCAGGCATGACAAACAAACAAGAATGAGTAGGCACAACAGGGCTCAAACAACTCCTACTCATGCTAGTGGGTTTCATCTATTTACTGTGGCAATGACAGGTCATGCAGAGGATAAAGGGGTTCAACTACCGCAGCATGTAATAGTTGAATCGGTGTTGTCCTAATGCAGTAAAAGAGAGCAGGAGCGAGAGAGTGGGATTGTATCGGAATGAACAAGGGGGTTTTGCTTGCCTGGCACTTCTGAAGATAACATTGAGTCTTCATCAGTGTCAACGATCACATCATCGGTATCACGTCTATCGAGAGGGGACAAATACCGGCAACACAGAAAGGAACACAATCAATGCAATGCACAATATGATGCATGATCATGACATGGCAAAATGAATGTGTTTTGGGCTAATGCAACTAGCAACAGATTAAATGAAGTTGGTTTGAGTATAAAATTCAAATTCAAACTCCATATGTGATTAATTAAATGCCCTTTATATGATTTGTGCTAAACAGCAGCTATAAGTTGTTCTAACATGCATGAAAATGGTACAGATGGATTCCTTGAATTTTTCTGATAATTTTTCATATATAATTTATTTAATTTGGAGTTACGGTTAATTTTCTATGATTTATTGAAGTTTTAGGCATTTTCTGGAATTTCAGAATTAAATTAAATCCAGAAAATACTTATTGCGTCAGCATGACGTTGGCATGACGTCAGCAAGTCAACAGGGGTCGGTCAGGGTCAAACCTGACGTGTGGGGCCACACGTCAGTGACACAGGTTAGACAGGGGGGTTAGTTTAATTTAATTAAAGATTAGGGCACTAGGGCCCACATGTCAGTGGCTCTGGGGTTAGATTAGGTGGTGATTAGCTTAAGCTAATCACCTGATGGCGGGGGCCCACCTGTCAGTGTCAGCAGAGGGGGTAGTTAAGATAAAATAGTTAAACTAATTAACAGGGGGGGCTGGCCCCACCTGTCATCGACCCAGAGAGGGGGGGGTCCCGCCGTGGTCAACGTGGTCAGACCCACCGGCGGCTTGACGCCGGCGAGGCCAGACGCGGTGGTGCGCGTCGGAAACCAACTACAGGGGCTCTTTTGGCGCGCAGGGAGCAGCTACGGGGAGAGGGTGGAGTGGCGCATCCAACGGTGGCGGTGGCGGAGGCTGGGGTGGCCGGAGCTGCCGGCGGCGACCTCTTTTGCGGCTGCCGGAGCTCGGGTGGGTGCGGGATTAGCGCTGCGGCTTGCAAACAAGCTAGCTGCCACGCTAGCGTTGCTCCACGGGTCGTTGCGAGTGCAACGGACGCACGCGCGGGGCCATTTGGTCACCGGGGCTTCGCCGGCGACGAGCCCGTGCGGCGGAGCGTTTCGGCTCCGCTGGAGGGAGCGGCCAGGGGGAGAATTAGTCAACGAGGCATGGGGAAAACGATGCAGCGGCTCACCGCGGTTCTTCTGGTGCTGCTGGCGAGGCAGGGGAGGCACGGGGTCCGGCGAATTGACGGAGGGGAGCTTCGGTGGCCGGCGACGGAACGGCGATGGTGGCGGCGTTGCAGGGCTTCCGGAGGGCCGTGGGTCGGTGGGGAGGAAGGAGGGGGTCGAGGCGGAGCTCGTGCGTGTGTCGGAGAGGCTAGGGGTGGCCGGTGGCCACGAGAGAGCTCGTCGGCGGCGGCGGGTGTGTTCGGTGGCTGCGCGCGAGAGAGCCAGAGGAGGAGAGGAGCTCGGGGAGAGAGTGAGAGGCCTGGGGGGGTGCGTGGCGTCGCGGACGGGATCCAGGCAACGAGAGGAAGCAGGAGGTGGCTAGGGGGGAAGCAGGAGGTGGCCGAGGCAGCGTCGGCGAGCGCCACGCCTCGCCTCTGCTCGTCCTCCTGGCAGAGGAGGAAGAGGACAAAGGAGGAGGAGGTGGGCTGGGCCGGCTGGGGGAGCTGGGCCGGTGGTGGCGCCAGGTAAGGTTTCTCTTCTCTCTCTGTCTTTTTCTAATTATTTCAGTTTTCTATTTTGCAGGTTTGTTTTGAATTTGGTTTTGAAACCAATTCAATTTATTTTGCTTCTGACAATATTTTTAGGAGCTAAAAGAATTAAAACAATGCTCCACAAAATATTTCAGAATTATTGGACCTATATTTATTTAATAGTAGATATAAATCCAATTCAAATAATTATTGATTTAATTCAAATGCCCAAATTAAATGTTTCTGAGACACCAAAAATATTGGTTTGGATTTTACCTCTTGCCAATATTTCCAGAGGATATCAGGAACATTTTCTTGGACACATTTGAGAAGATTTAATTGTTGGTTATTTTTAGAGGTTTCTGAGGCTTTGAAAATTCCTCAATTCAAATTTCATTTGAATTTAAACATGATGCAGCAAGAAGTCTAGCCTAGTGCATTACCAGAAGCTAGGGATGTGACAACTCACCCCCACTAAACAAGAATCTCGTCTCGAGATTCAAGCGTAGGGTAAGGTGAAGGGTAACGCGGACTAGTATAATCTTCACGATCCAGGGTGCACTTCATAAGAACGTTGATTCGAACACCATCTTTGTCTTGTCGTCTTGCTCTGAGAACTCCAGCTAATCATGAAAAGAAGAGGAAAGGAAAACTCTAGAAGGATCGGTCTTCTCGAAGGTCGAACAACTCAGGATTAACTCACGGAATGAGACATAGAACCATCTCTCGGTTGAGACACGAGATACACATCAAGAGGGGGGGGGAAAGAAACGGATGACGAAGGTTCACTAGGTAGACAACAATTCCACACCTAAGAAGGTGGTAAACGATTGTCAACGTAGCGAGGAGTTGAGTTGCCATGATACCACGACGAAACATCCTGAAGGAGGGTGATTCGTAGATTATTATCTTAAGTGGCAAAAAGAATTACTTTTGATTCAGAGATCATTGGAACTCTTTATACCAGCCTAAGGTAATCACAAGCATTCATTTGGAGGGGGTCGGTAGAATGGCATACTCGGACTTGGATGATGTGGATTACCTTGTTGAAGACAACGTAATGGATGAATTTGCTTATTACCGGAAATGGAAGAGACCCATGGTAGAATGGCACAATGGCGGTGCAAGCTGGGAGCAAAATGCAAATGCTGGGAATGATTCTAGTAACTGGGAAAGAACCCAACACTAGAGAGTTAATTCACTGTTTGAATAGGTCATAGCATTGCCGAGGGAACTGAGAGCAAACCCAGTTAGTGCCGATGATAACACGTAGCGCTTGTGCATGCTCTCAAGAACTTGAGCAATTCCATATCCATCAAGGTTTTACCAACATCCGTGTCAAAGGTCCGATAACACAACTTACTACCATGATGGCTAAAGATGGATGATGCAGACGCAAAGGAAGATAACACCTTCTCAGACTTCACCCTAGCGAGGCCAAGGAAACAAAATCTGGACGATCGACCGAGAGACATTTAGCACTCCGCTTCTAATGTTCTCCTTGATGTGCTAGTGTAACCTATTCATAGAAATGGTTTGATATCTAGAACATCAAGTAAAAAGGTCGAACTTCGGAACACAGAAATCCATAGGGGCAACTAGGGAGTAATCCTACGAAATCCCTATGGGGAGGTGGCCAACTTCCTCAATCAAGATACTACAATATTAGGTCTCCCGGCGGGGTGTGTTGGCCACGACATCCACTTTACCGGTTATCGTGAGACCAATATTATATTTCTTGGGAAATGTTCCAACCATCACATCTGCCTGAGATTCAGATCTGGTTGGTGTCAGAATATTCCAGACTCATCGAGTCTAGGAAGAAAAATGAAAGTTTGCAACACAAATCGACGAGATGACGTTGCGAGATTCTCGGGGAATGAACTACGATAGTAAGCTCCAAAACATGAGCTGGTTCTGCTACAAACATGTGAACACGTTGTCCCAGACAAGCATGGCCATGTAGTAGTCTTATAATTAAACACTACCGAGTTCAGGTGGGGAACCATAATCGAGGATATCGAAGTCTTTACGCAAGTCCATGGATTAGATCCCAAGCATAGACTTCTTTTCCTTGAACAAGTCAATCAGTGGCTTAGTGTGCTAGGGACACATATAGAATGAAGGTTGCAAGTCTCCAGACTACAGAATACTTCGCACGTGTGCATGACTGATTTGGGATGATTCCAAAGGAAACAACATTGACTTTCTCGAATCCACGGCGGCAACTTGCATCAAATGCACATGGACTGGAGGAAGTCACTTCTTACATCCGAACATTTGCTCCATGAACTAGCATGAAGAAATTCTTTCAAAAATTTCCAACACTAACTTAATGTTCAACAAAATCAAGGAGGGAATAAGGATGTTGTCAATGGGCTCAACAACAATTCATCCGGGTTTCCTTTTAAAAGGAATTCCATAGTTAAGTGAACAAGTGATAGCATTGGTCAGACCCGAAAGATATAATGGTGTATGCTCGAGGGATCAACCACGAGTAAGACAACGTTACGAATATCGTTGGTTCTGGTCTGATTGGATGATAGCCCATGCTCCAATCAAAGGTTAGATAAAAATGATAGGTCCAGCAACTGATCACAGGAACCAATCGAGGAAGATATCATCTTTCGTCAACACATACTACACAAGAATACCCCTTTGGAACGAACTAAGTCAGGCAAGCTTTTACCTTCCAACTCTCCAAGTTGTTGTCTAGCTTAACCAACTAGCTCAGGGATATCCAACACAGATTCTTGGAGAAGGGTGGTTCACAAGAAACCAACTTGATCACGAGCTCAACACAGCGGTCAGGTGACAACCTGGTAATACTTCCGAGAAGATCTTCGGAAAATCACAAACCACCGATATATTACTAGGCTCGAGAACAATCTTGCCTTTTGAGGGCAAGACGATATGATCAAATGAGTGAGGACTTGACAAGATCCTAACTCATCAATCGAAGGGTGCACCGAAATAAGGACTAGGTAGCACGATCAGTCTTAGAAGGATGATTCAAAACCAACACGCTAAGAATGAAATTATTGTCCATTAACTACCAAGCAACAAGGTTGCTAGGAGTATTGAATTCACACATCACGATTCACTTGTCGACATTCCGGTTACAATAACACAGGAACCGAGGAATGAACAATGATGGCAAGAAGTATTACTGTACCAAGAGTTCATAGGATGGTGTGCAATTCCTATAACAATCCCGATATAAAAGATGGTAATACTCCAAGGTAGAACAGAGCAAAAGCTGGATTGGCATTTTGATCTGCGGAGTACAATTGTTTTGACCCAATCCTAGATATGGAAGAGGTACTGGAGTTTGTTTCTCCTAGTCATTCCGCGATAGAATGGCTTGACGGGCCACAAGAGTAATAGGCATCGATAAACGAACGCACACATACTCTTGATTATCAATTGATAGACGAGGGTCAGAAGACAACTAAAGAGGGACAACTCAAAGGAACATATAATTTTCTGAGTTGTGGGTGCATGGTTTAGCATGTCGAACGAATTCCACATATTTCTTCCGGATAACCCATGCAGAAAGGTAGAACTGGCAGAGTCACAATGTAGAATCGAGAACCCATCGAGAGCACTCTGATTGTGATCTTTCGATTAGCGAGGAACATCTGCCATAAGTGGTTCATAGTATTTGGAAGAAAGGAATACCACGAACATCGAGGACTAATGCAAAGGTTACTAGTAACCTAAAGGAGCGAGCAAAACTATCAACATGAAGCAGGTAGGGTGAATCTCGGGTTCAAAACCCAGGGATAGAATACCTACTACTAAATGGCATCACGGGATGCTTTCGATAATGACGGCCAGAGTCATCACACTGGAACATAAATCATGGCTAGACTACTAGATGATCCCCTGAGACGCCTAGGGTCATAATAGTAACTCCAACATAATGTCAAGGCAATAGAATACCTCAACTCAACAATTAGTGTGATTGAGCTGGCATAAAGGAACATCGAAACCAGAGGGAAAGGATTTTGCAAATGCATCAGACTATTTAGAAACCTGGAATGACTCGGACAGCATAACGGCTGTAAATGCTCAGAAAAGATTTGAGACATTCACAAAAATGGTGGCATAACCACTTAGAAGCACAATATCAAGGTCTCGAGATCAACAGTTAACATACGGAGGTAGAAACTGAACTGAGGCTTAAATCCAACAATCTTATGGGTCTACGGATTAGTAATACGTGATCCTAATAGAAAGAAGAGATAGCCTAGTTCTTAATCCCCGTAGAAGAGAAGATGATGACTCAGATCAGAAGGCCATGAGGTATAAGGAGTAAAAAGAGCCTTACGTTCCATCCCACAATCAATTCCCTTATATAACTAAAGAATTTCTAGACTCAACTTCGACCAGTTTGGCTTGGTAATCCTACAGGCAGTCAAGCTCTGATACCAACGCTGTCAGGACCCCGACTCAATGCCACATCGATCTAGCATGTAACACCTCATATCACTTTGCGGCCTCACGCACGGTATTCCCACGGGTGTCGCCTTACCTTTGCCCGGGACCGTTTGCGCCTTTTGGCACACGTATATGATAGTGTCGCTAGCATCCATATGATAAGGAGCCCGGGCTGACATGGCTAGTCATAAACCCAAAGTGGCACAGACTTACAGGGACAGGCATCCATGACCCAGCATCGAACGTGTCGGTCATCAGCGAGTGAATCCAGGCTGTAGCACTGGGCTAGCAGGACTCCGGTGAACCGGGCTGTAGCGGGCTAACAGGACTCCGGTATTCATCGCGTGACATTTCCCCGAAGGGACAGACACAGGAACGAAGAAGGACACATGCCGGCCAGCCTAAGTGTTCCGGAGCAGTAGCAAGCTACCATGGCTCGGTGGAATCACTAGGAGACATTTCCCCGTAAGAGAGGCTACTAAAGATAAACAACTAGATGGTCAGATCCCACACATATCAAGCATTTCAATAACATACACACAATATGCTCGATATGTGCAAATACAACATGGCATCACAACATGACTCTATAACTCAAGTATTTTAATCAATAGGCTCCGAGGAGCGAGATATTACAAACACGGGTCTCATGACCCAACAATCAGAGCATACAAGTCAAAGCACATGCGGAAGCTATCATGTCTGAGTACAGACATCTATAAATGAAAAAGGCTGAGAAGCCTGACTATCTATCAGATCCTGCCGAGGGCACAAGATCATAGCTGAGGTAACAAGCTAAACGTCGAAGACCACGCGGAAATACTAGTGAGATTGAAGTCTCTCTGCAAAAACATAAAATAGGCAAACGTGAGTACAAATGTACCCAGCAAGACTTACATCAGAACTATCTACATATGCCTCATTATCAACAAAGGGGTGGTGGGGTTTAACTGCAGCAAGCCAGCTTTGACTCGGTGGCTATCCTAAACTACGACTGCAAGTAATTCTTTTGAGGTGGCGCACACGAGTCCACATATTCACCAACCAATACACCACTATGGATCCGCTCCCGTCTCCCTACGAGAACGCCATCCATAGCACTCACGCTTATCTTGTGTATTTTAGAGTATCCACTTTCACTTGTCTATGAACTGATATAAGCAACCCAGAAGTCCTTTTCCGCGGACACGGCTATTCGAATAGATGATGTTAACCCTGCAGGGGTGTACTTCTTCATACATGTTTCCACCACTTAGCGTCTGCACACGACATGTGCTCGGCAGACTTCAAGCGAAAGCCGACGTGGGTGTAGACCACGACCTACCTAAACACTCAAGTCTCTAGTCCAGGTTTATCGCCTATTCGGGTTCCATCCATGAGGAGATCCGGCCGGAGTTTCGCTCACATCCCCAAACAATGTGAACAGGGTTCCGTGACACCAAACGGGCGCCCGGTATACCCGGCCACGTGCCTACCGCATCACAGCCCACCCCTACGGTCAGCGCTGTCCACGGCCTCCAGCATACTACAAACACCAGAAACTACTTGCAACTCCTGGACAGAGGACAAGGGTGATTAAGAAGTCGAGCGGGGTCATATTTCAGGGCCCAATGTATGGTAGTAGCTGAATCATGGATCACAAACACAGAACTCAGTTCCTGAGGATGGCTGCAATGAGACAACCCACCATGTACTCCTACATGGCCTCTCACTGCTACCTTTACCAAATCGTGTTCACACACTTAGCTCACACACAGTAGAACATGTTCACACACCTCTGATTCATCCTCGATGAATCAGACCTGACTCAACTCTAAGCAGTAGCAGGCATGACAAACAAACAAGAATGAGTAGGCACAACAGGGCTCAAACAACTCCTACTCATGCTAGTGGGTTTCATCTATTTACTGTGGCAATGACAGGTCATGCAGAGGATAAAGGGGTTCAACTACCGCAGCATGTAATAGTTGAATCGGTGTTGTCCTAATGCAGTAAAAGAGAGCAGGAGCGAGAGAGTGGGATTGTATCGGAATGAACAAGGGGGTTTTGCTTGCCTGGCACTTCTGAAGATAACATTGAGTCTTCATCAGTGTCAACGATCACATCATCGGTATCACGTCTATCGAGAGGGGACAAATACCGGCAACACAGAAAGGAACACAATCAATGCAATGCACAATATGATGCATGATCATGACATGGCAAAATGAATGTGTTTTGGGCTAATGCAACTAGCAACAGATTAAATGAAGTTGGTTTGAGTATAAAATTCAAATTCAAACTCCATATGTGATTAATTAAATGCCCTTTATATGATTTGTGCTAAACAGCAGCTATAAGTTGTTCTAACATGCATGAAAATGGTACAGATGCATTCCTTGAATTTTTCTGATAATTTTTCATATATAATTTATTTAATTTGGAGTTACGGTTAATTTTCTATGATTTATTGAAGTTTTAGGCATTTTCTGGAATTTCAGAATTAAATTAAATCCAGAAAATACTTATTGCGTCAGCATGACGTTGGCATGACGTCAGCAAGTCAACAGGGGTCGGTCAGGGTCAAACCTGACGTGTGGGGCCACACGTCAGTGACACAGGTTAGACAGGGGGGTTAGTTTAATTTAATTAAAGATTAGGGCACTAGGGCCCACATGTCAGTGGCTCTGGGGTTAGATTAGGTGGTGATTAGCTTAAGCTAATCACCTGATGGCGGGGGCCCACCTGTCAGTGTCAGCAGAGGGGGTAGTTAAGATAAAATAGTTAAACTAATTAACAGGGGGGGCTGGCCCCACCTGTCATCGACCCAGAGAGGGGGGGGTCCCGCCGTGGTCAACGTGGTCAGACCCACCGGCGGCTTGACGCCGGCGAGGCCAGACGCGGTGGTGCGCGTCGGAAACCAACTACAGGGGCTCTTTTGGCGCGCAGGGAGCAGCTACGGGGAGAGGGTGGAGTGGCGCATCCAACGGTGGCGGTGGCGGAGGCTGGGGTGGCCGGAGCTGCCGGCGGCGACCTCTTTTGCGGCTACCGGAGCTCGGGTGGGTGCGGGATTAGCGCTGCGGCTTGCAAACAAGCTAGCTGCCACGCTAGCGTTGCTCCACGGGTCGTTGCGAGTGCAACGGACGCACGCGCGGGGCCATTTGGTCACCGGGGCTTCGCCGGCGACGAGCCCGTGCGGCGGAGCGTTTCGGCTCCGGTGGAGGGAGCGGCCAGGGGGCGAATTAGTCAACGAGGCATGGGGAAAACGATGCAGCGGCTCACCGCGGTTCTTCTGGTGCTGCTGGCGAGGCAGGGGAGGCACGGGGTCCGGCAAATTGACGGAGGGGAGCTTCGGTGGCCGGCGACGGAACGGCGATGGTGGCGGCGTTGCAGGGCTTCCGGAGGGCCGTGGGTCGGTGGGGAGGAAGGAGGGGATCGAGGCGGAGCTCGTGGGTGTGTCGGAGAGGCTAGGGGTGGCCGGTGGCCACGAGAGAGCTCGTCGGTGGCGGCGGGTGTGTTCGGTGGCTGTGCGCGAGAGAGCCAGAGGAGGAGAGGAGCTCGGGGAGAGAGTCAGAGGCCTGGGGGGTGCGTGGCGTCGCGGACGGGATCCAGGCAACGAGAGGAAGCATGAGGTGGCTAGGGGGGAAGCAGGAGGTGGCCGAGGCAGCGTCGGCGAGCGCCACGCCTCGCCTCTGCTCGTCCTCCTGGCAGAGGAGGAAGAGGACAAAGGAGGAGGAGGTGGGCTGGGCCGGCTGGGGGAGTTGGGCCGGTGGTGGCGCCAGGTAAGGTTTCTCTTCTCTCTCTGTCTTTTTCTAATTATTTCAGTTTTCTATTTTGCAGGTTTGTTTTGAATTTGGTTTTGAAACCAATTCAATTTATTTTGCTTCTGACAATATTTTTAGGAGCTAAAAGAATTAAAACAATGCTCCACAAAATATTTCAGAATTATTGGACCTATATTTATTTAATAGTAGATATAAATCCAATTCAAATAATTATTGATTTAACTCAAATGCCCAAATTAAATGTTTCTGAGACACCAAAAATATTGGTTTGGATTTTACCTCTTGCCAATATTTCCAGAGGATATCAGGAACATTTTCTTGGACACATTTGAGAAGATTTAATTGTTGGTTATTTTTAGAGGTTTCTGAGGCTTTGAAAATTCCTCAATTCAAATTTCATTTGAATTTAAACATGATGCAGCAAGAAGTCTAGCCTAGTGCATTACCAGAAGCTAGGGACGTGACACTCACGCCCGAACCCCTTGCCGAGGCCATGGACGCTCATGTCCCCGACCTTGCAGCTGGCCGGCGCCCGTTTGTTTGTCGCGCGTTGCTCCCCTTTCGCATCCTCGCTTCCATGCCATTGAGGCCACTAACCCTACAACCTGGCCAGCCCTTCCAGTGTTCTTCTGCACGCCTGCCAAGTCCGGGACTGCACCTCAGACGCCCCTGGTCACTCTCCTTACTTCCATCTCCGCCCTACTCCCCAGCTCTGTTCGCTGGGATCCTCTGCTCTGACCAACGTCAACCTGTTAAGCGTCAGGAGCACCCTCACGTGATGACCAGAACTGCGCCAAGTTGTTACCTGGTGCGCCTGCGATGTGTTGTCGTGGACACACCCAATATGTGTTTTGGAACCAAGCGCCAAGTACCATGAGTCCGAAGATCTTGGATGCACCAAGTCCCTCGACGACAAGTTCTTCTCCGAACGTGTACGACTACAACCGGTGTGCATTTTTGTCAAGTCCGACTACGACAAACGACTACACGATGAGACGCCAAGTACCACTACACCCGGAGACCTCGAACCCGTCAAGTCCGACAACGATTGTGTACAACTACCAACGACGTGCATGTTTCCAAGTACCCTCTCCGGATCGCCATGTTTGACTACTGATGACATATACCACTACCATCGCCGAGACCGCGAGAACCTCTACTTCCCCTTCAAACGTGTACCACTACCGCCGCCCGAATGTCTACAGAACATGTACCATCGACCCTCGAAAACCCGTGGACGTCAAGTTCCTTGTTTTGACCCCGAACACCTATGGAGTGTGAACATCTACGAAGCGAGAACGACTACTTCCACTACCGCTGTCGCAAGAACGCCTACTTCCCTCTACGAACTTGATATGTTTCGATAATGCATGCTTCGAAAGGTATAACCATTGAGATGACCGTCCGTGGACCGAATGCATGTGTGTTGAATGAGATGAACCCCGCATTTGCACCGTGTCTGAAATTGTCACTTGCATGGTCCTTGTCGGTGTCAAAACCGGCGGATCTCGGGTAGGGGGTCCCGAACTGTGCATCTAGGCGGATGGTAACAGGAGACAAGGGACACGATGTTTTTACCCAGGTTCAAGCCCTCTCGATGGAGGTAAAACCCTACTCCTGCTTGATTAATATTGATGATATGGGTAGTACAAGAGTAGATCTACCACGAGATCAAGGAGGCTAAACCCTAGAAGCTAGCCTATGGTATGATTGTTGTATAATGAAGTCGTCCTACGGACTAGAACCCTCCGGTTTATATAGACACCGGATAGGGTTAGGGTTACACAGAGTCGGTTACAATGGTAGGAGATCTTGAATATCCGCATAGCCAAGCTTTCCTTCCACGCCAAGGAAAGTCCCATCCGGACACGGCACGAAGTCTTCAATCTTGTATCTTCATAGTCCTGGAGTCCGGCTGAAGGTATAGTCCGGCTACCTAAACACCCCCTAATCCAGGACTCCCTCTGTAGCCCCTGAACCAGGCTTCAATGACGATGAGTCCGGTGCGCAGATTGTCTTCGGCATTGCAAGGCGGGTTCCTCCTCCAAGTCCTTCAAGAAGATTTTAAACACCAAGGATAGTGTCCGGCTCTGCAAAATAAGTTTCCCCATATTACCATAGAGAGAATAATATCAACACAAATCTAATCTGCTGACGCATTCTGCAGCATGACATCATACTACGGCCAAGTCCTTTACTCGAATCGTTTTTACTTTTCCACCTCACCACGTTTAGCGAGGCGGTTTCCTTGGCACGTCTTGTAAAAGCAGAGATCGTGTGCCCCCTTTTACGGGATTCTCATCAATACGAACGTGGGTAACCCAACTGCGCCATTTATCACGGCGCTTGGGAGGCAAGCGAGTTTTACTAGGCTGGTGGGGACGCACAACCGCATCCGCCCATATAAGGGGATAAGGATCCACCTTTTTACCTACGCCTTCTTCCTCCTTTGCCTATCCATCTCCTGCGCACTCGAGCTCCAGCGCCCAAGCCCGCGCTTCCTACCTCAACATCCTCCAGCAATGTCCGGAGCGGGAGGCAAGTGGATGGTCTCCTCCGTCACGGAGGCCCATGTCAAAAAGCTAAGGAAGGCCGGATACTTGTCCAAGGACATCGCGAACCGGCTTCCCGAGGAAGGGCAGCTTCTCCCCACCCCAAGGCCCCATGAGAGGGTAGTATTCCTTCCCCACTTCCTCCGCGGACTGGGTTTCCCACTCCACCCATTTGTCCGGGGGCTCATGTTCTACTATGGCCTGGATTTCCACGATCTGGCCGTGAACTTCGTCCTCAACATCTCGGCCTTTATCATCGTGTGCGAGGCTTTCCTCCGCATCCGCCCCCATTTCGGCCTCTGGCTCAAGACCTTCAATGTCAAGCCCAAGGTGGTGCGCGGCAACCAAGCGGAGTGCGGAGGCGCCATGGCGGGCAAGATGGCCAACGTCCTATGGCTCGAGGGCTCCTTCGTGGAGACCCTGAAGGGGTGGCAATCATGGTGGTTTTACATCACCGAGCCGCGCGATCCGAAATGGATCGCAGCCCCCGAGTTCCGATCCGGACCCCCTGATGGAGTCGTGTACCTAGGGTAGGGTCACAGACCTGATCCAAGTACCCTGCCCAAGGACACCCTTAGAAGAGATCACCTTCCAGTCGACCTACGAGGGACTCACTCGACTGACTTGAAGGACTCGACCACGAAGACTCACTCGACCACCGGAAGGTCAAGAGGCACTCTGCACTGCAACGGTCTGTAATTAAGTAGACTTTATGATAGTAAAGACACTTTATGTGGGGCGTTACCAGTAACGCCCCGGACTTAATGTACCTTAAACCCTTCATTACGTGGGTTGGCTGGGGTCCTGGCGCACTCTATATAAGCCACCCCCCTCCACAGGCAGAAGGGTTCGGCACCCTGTAATCCATATACACATAATCCACTCGACCGCCTCCGGGCTCCGAGACGTAGGGCTTTTACTTCCTCCGAGAAGGGCCTGAACTCGTACATCTCTTGTGTTTACAACCTCTCCATAGCTAGGACCTTGCCTCTCCATACCTACCCCCCACTCTACTGCCAGACTTAGATCCACGACAGTTGGCGCCCACCGTGGGGCAGGTGTTTTAGCGATTTTGTGGAGAAGTTGCAATTCTTCTGAGTACTTTCATCATGGTAGCTGCTGGAGTTTTGGTCGAGGGTCGAGAGATTCGTCTCGGTGCTCTCACCTTCGTCGCCGACGACTCCGCCTGGCTCCAGGAGGCTCCACTCGACGTCGATGCGCTCCCTGTCCGCGGTGCGACGCATTTTCGCGCATGTGTCATCGGCGTTCTGCTGCGGCAACCGTCGACCCCATATCGGTCGACTCCCCTATCGACCACCCTCCCGGTCTCCCGCCAGCGCAAGCGCTCGGGTCGGTCGAGGCTTCAGCGGTGGGTGAGACACGCGGTGGCTCACCAGACGGCCACCACCCAAGTTGCGGCAATCGAGCCCGACGAATCTCTCTACGGCCTGTTCGATCTGTCGACTGGCTCCGTAGAGACTGCATCCGAATGCGATAGCAGTGATCCAGCGGCGGAAATCCTGATGGTCGACGGGCCTCGCAGCCCCCCTGGCTTCGTCCGTGATGGTGGGGCAGGCGACGGAGGCAACCCCGCATGAGACCACGGAGAGTACCAGCCCGAGCCACTCGACTCTCTGCAAAGAGAGGAACTTCGCCGCAGGAACATGGATGCCCTGCAAACTCCCATCGCAGGAGAAACCCCCAAGGCTCGCGCCTTGGAGGAGGCACGTTTGGCCAATTTGGCCGAACGCGCTCGCCTGGAGAATCTTCAGTGAGCACTCGATGAGCACGCGCGGCAACGAGTTCCTGACGCCAGTCGATGTCAACTCTTCCCGCCGACTCAGGTATATCGAACCCCAATCCAGAATTTAGCACCTGCGACCCGTATTGCAGTGTCCATCCAGCCCTCTCAGTCGGAAGCTGGCAGAGGCTTGATGCACATCAGGGATCTGCTCTGGGCAGCAGGAGATCAGAATTCAGCCGTGTCGCAGTCGCGCAACAGAATTCACTGTCGATCCGTCACTGCGAATACGGTCCAGTCGGCTCACAGTCCTCGATCGCCTCCGCGGCGTGAGGGGCGCGAGAATCGGCGAGACCAATATGGAGACCGACACGACCGAGATGATAGGCGTCGAGTGCCCACTTCCCCTCCGAGGGGTTGGTCTTACGCTCCTCGGCAGCAAGATGACAGACGTCAGCCCAGTGCGGGGCGAAGAGTTCCAGTCGACCCCAGGGAACCAGGCTTCGACGCGCGATCCATTATCGTGCAAGGCTTGGTCGACTGGAACAGAGCCCATCGAGGTGGACTCGACAGAAATGCGCCCATGAGCAGTCGAGTGCACATTTCTGGTCCGGAATGTTTCAGCAGAGCTATCAGAGCCGCAGTGATTCCCCCCAATTTCAGGTTGGCAACAGGAGTCAGCAAGTTCACCGGTGAGTCTAAGCCTGAAACTTGGCTTGAGGACTACCGAGTGGCGGTTCAGATTGGTGGTGGGAATGACGAGGTGGCCATGAAGCATTTGCCCCTCATGTTGGAAGGTTCTGCCAGAGCGTGGTTGAATCAGTTACCTCCTAGCAGCATTTACACTTGGGAAGATTTGTCCGAGTGTTCGTCAGAACGTTTGAAGGAACTTGCAAGCGACCGGCTGGATTGACGGAGCTGCAAGTCTGCGTGCAGAAGACCAATGAGACTCTCAGGGAGTATATTCAGAGATGGATCACTTTGCACCATACTGTGGAGAATGTGTCTGATCATCAGGCAGTCTACACCTTCAAGGATGGTGTCAAGAACAGAGAATTGAGTTTGAAATTTGGTCGAACCGGAGACATGACCTTGAGTCGGATGATGGAAATTGCTACCAAGTACGCCAACGGCGAAGAAGAAGACCGACTCCGAAGCGGCAAGCACAAGCCGAGCCAGTCGGAGAAGGGAAACACCAGTCGGAAACAGAAGCGGAAGGCTGAACCGGCAGCTCCTGGAGAGGCTCTGGCCGTGGCTCATGGAAAGTTTAAAGGGAAACCAAAAGGATCCTGGACCCCTAAGAAGGTAAAGGATAAAGAAGGGAACGACGTGATGGATATGCCGTGTCACATCCACACGAAGAAAGACGAAGAGGGGAATATCATTTACCCAAAGCATACCACTCGCCAATGTCGACTCCTGATCTAGCAGTTTCAAGGAAAACAGCCTAAAGACAAGGAAAAGGAGTCAGACAAGGCCGAAGACAAGGAGGACAGTGAGGAAGGATATCCGCATGTCAACTCCACTCTGATGATCTTTGCAGATGTGGAAAGCAAGAGTCGATTGAAAGTCATTAACCGCGAGGTGAACATGGTTACCCCAGCAAAAGCAAATTATCTGAGATGGTCCCAAACACCCATCACATTCGACCAATCTAATCACCCGACTCATATTGCCACCCCTGGGAGGCAAGCTTTGGTGGTCGATCCAGTTGTCGAAGGCACTCGACTGACAAAAGTGCTGATGGACGGTGGTAGCGGGCTGAATTTGTTGTATGCAGACACACTGAAAGGAATGGGCATTCCGATGTCCCGACTGAGCACCAGTAACATGAGCTTTCATGGAGTTATACCAGGGAAGAAAGCCGAGTCACTCGGCCAAATAGCTCTGGACGTGGTGTTTGGTGACTCGAAACATTTTCGCAAAGAGAAGTTGACGTTTGAGGTCGTGGATTTTCAGAGTGCATATCATGCCATTTTGGGGAGACCAGCTTATGCACAGTTCATGGCTCGACCATGTTACGTGTACCTCAAATTGAAGATGCCCGGCCCCAAAGGAGTGATCACTGTCACCGGTGATCGGAAAAAGGCAGAAGAGTGCTTTCAGAAGGGCTCAAAGATTGCTGATTCCCAGGTGACAGCGGTCGAGTTTGAAGAATACAAGCAAAACGCAGATCCAAGTGATTTGCTGCGATCCAAGAAACCCGCCACAGAATCTGCATTCCAGTCGTCCGGTGAGACGAAGCCTGTTCACATTCACCCGACCGACCCCGATGCAGCTCCGACCCACATCTCCACAACACTCGACCCGAAATAGGAAGAAGCGCTCATCCAGTTCCTCCGTGAGAACTGGGACATTTTTGCATGGAAGCCCGCTGACATGCCAGGTGTTCCCAGGGGACTGGCTGAGCATCGCCTAAGAGTCGACTCATCAGCAAAACCAGTCAAAGAGCATCTTCGGCGGTCCGCCGTCCAGAAGAGAAAAGCCATTAGCGAGGAAGTGGCTCGACTGTTGGCGGCAGGATTTATCCGAGAGATATACCACTCCGAGTGGCTCGCTAATGTCGTCATGGTTCCTAAGAAGGACAAATCGCTCCGAATGTGCATTGATTTCAAGCACATCAACCGGGCCTGCCCGAAAGATCATTTTCCTCTCCCTCGCATAGATCAAATTGTTGACTCGACCGCGGGATGCGAGAGATTGTCTTTTCTAGACGCTTACTCCGGGTACCACCAGATCCGTCTGTACGGACCCGACGAGGTAAAAACAGCTTTCATCACTCCATTCGGGTGCTTCTGCTATATCACCATGCCATTCGGCCTCAAGAATGCCGGAGCCACATTTATGTGAATGATTCAGAAGTGTCTACTCACTCAAATCAGTCGGAATGTGGAAGCGTATATGGATGATATCGTCGTCAAGTCACGAAAAGGTTCCGACCTGCTCGCTGACCTCGCCGAAACATTTGCCAACCTCAGAAGGTATGATATCAAGCTCAATCCATCAAAGTGCACATTCGGAGTTCCTGGTGGCAAGTTACTCGGTTTTCTCGTTTCCGAGCGAGGGATCGACGCTAATCCAGAAAAGATCGGCACTATTCTCCGAATGAAACGCCCTGTGCGAGTGCACGATGTCCAGAAGCTTACTGGATGCTTGGCCGCATTAAGTCGATTCATCTCACGACTCGGTGAAAAGGCATTGCCTCTTTACCGACTGATGAAGAAGGCAGACAAGTTCGAGTGGACTCCAGAAGCTGATGCAGCGTTTGCCGAGCTAAAAGCTCTGCTCTCCACCCAGCCGGTGCTTGCTGCTCCAATCAGCAAAGAGCCTCTGTTGCTTTATATCGCAGCCACAGGACAAGTCGTCAGTACAGTGCTTACGGTCGAGCGGGAAGAAGAAGGAAAAGCTTTCAAAGTTCAGCGCCCAGTGTATTATTTGTCTGAAGTCTTGACTCCATCCAAGCAGAGATATCCTCATTATCAGAAGCTTGTGTATGGAATATACATGACCACAAAGAAGGTTGCTCATTATTTCTCTAATCATTCCATCACAGTCGTCAGCGACGCTCCACTATCAGAGATTTTGCACAACAGAGATGCAACTGGTCGAGTGGCGAAATGGGCAATTGAACTTCTTCCCCTTGATATCAAGTTTGAGGCAAAGAAAGCCATTAAGTCCCAGGCAATAGCAGATTTCCTCGCCGAGTGGATTGAACAGCAGCAGCCGACTGAAGTTCACTCGGAGCATTGGACCATGTTTTTTGATGGCTCTAAGATGTTGAATGGTTCCGGTGCTGGGGTTGTCCTGGTTTCCCCCAGAGGAGATAAGCTCAGATATGTGCTCCAGATTCACTTTGATTCCTGCAACAATGAGGCAGAGTATGAGGCCCTCTTGTACGGTTTGCGCATGGCCATTTCACTCGGCGTCCGTCGCCTGATGGTCTATGGCGATTCAGATTTAGTGGTCAACCAAGTGATGAAGGAGTGGGACGTGAGAAGCCCAGCCATGACTGGATACTGCAGTGCAGTGAGGAAGCTGGAAAAGAAGTTCGAGGGGTTGGAGCTCCATCATATACCCCGACTGAAAAATCTAGCAGCTGATGATCTAGCAAAGATAGGTTCCAAGAGAGGAGTCATTCCGAGTGGTGTGTTCTTGGAGCATATACACACTCCGTCAGTCAAAGAAGATCCTTTCACCGAAGAAGCTCCACAGCCCAAGAGTGCCACAGATCCGACTGAGGTTGAAGTCCCAGCAGTGGTCGACTTGGTCATGGAGGTCTTGGTGGTCATCCCCGACTGGACAGTTCCGTATATCGCGTATATCCTGAGAAAAGAGCTTCCGGAGGATGAGGAAGAGGCTCGACAGATCGTCCGTCGATCTAAAGCCTTTACCGTAATCAAAGGAAAGTTATATAGAGAAAGCGCGACTGGAGTTGGTCAGAAGTGCATAACACCAGAAGAAGGTCGAATCATCCTTAATGATATCCACTCGGGAACCTGTGGTCATCATGCGTCCTCTCGGACCATCATGGCCAAAGCATACCGAGCCGGATTTTACTGGCCAAAAGCGAATGAGATGGCAAAGGAAATAGTGGATAAGTGCGAGGGATGTCAGTTCTACTTGAATATGTCGCACAAGCCTGCATCAGCTCTGAAGACCATTCCACTCGTCTGGCCTTTCGCAGTATGGGGGTTGGACATGGTCGGTCCTTTGAGAACAGGGCGAAGTGGCTTCACGCATGTACTGGTGGCAGTCGACAAGTTCACCAAGTGGATTGAGGCTAAACCAATCAAGAACCTTGACGCCGGTGCTGCTGTTAGCTTCATCAGGGAACTGATATTCAGATATGGAGTCCCGCACAGCATCATTACGGATAATGGGTCGAACTTTGACTCGGAAGAATTCAGGGATTTCTGCAACTCTCAAGGCACACGAGTCGACTACGCTTCGGTCGCCCATCCGCAGACGAATGGACAAGCAGAGCGAGCCAATGGCCTGATTCTCAAGGGATTGAAACCCCGACTGATGCGTGATCTCAAGCATGCAGCTGGAGCTTGGGTCGACGAACTTCCCTCGGTGCTTTGGGGACTGCGGACCACACCTAATCGGTCGACCGGAAGAACTCCATTCTTCTTGGTCTACGGAGCTGAAGCAGTCTTGCCGAGTGATCTTCTCCACAATGCTCCTCGAGTTGAGATCTACAACGAAGCAGAAGCTGAACAAGCGCGGCAGGACGCAGTCGACCTTTTAGAGGAAGAAAGGGAGATGGCTCTGATCCGATCGACCATCTACCAACAAGATTTGCGTCGTTTCCACGCCAGAAATGTGAGGGGTCGAGCCTTCCAGGAAGGAGATTTAGTTCTCCGAGTGGATCAGAAGAAACATCACAAGCTTGCTCCTTCTTGGGAAGGACCCTTCATCGTCACCAAAGTTCTCCACAACGGGGCGTACCATCTTTACAACGTCGAACATAATATCGACGAGCCCCGAACTTGGAACGCGGAACTACTCCACCCATTTTACACTTAAGTTTATCACTCGGATGAGTTGCAATAAAGTACTCCTGTAGTTCATGGATTTCAAAATAATAGTGTCATAGTTCCTCCATAATTTTTGTCACTTTTTATTTTTGTCCAATAAAATTTTCCCCTCAGTGGGTGACTTAGCCGCGAATCCTTTTCGCCTAAGTTTGTAAAAATCCTTACCGAGTGGTGAGCCAGACTCCCACTCGGAGGCTTAGTTGTGAATCCGTTTTGCCTAAGATTAAATAAAATCCTACCGAGTGGTAAGCCTGACTTCCACTCGGGGGCTTAGGTGCAGTCCAAGTACTCGCCTAAGTTATAAAAATCCTACCGAGTGGTAAGCCAGACTCCCACTCGGAGGCTTAGCTGCGAATCCGTTTTGCCTAAGATTAAATAAAATCCTACCGAGTGGTAAGCCTGACTTCCACTCGGGGGCTTAGCTGCAGTCCAGTACTAGCCTAAGTTATAAAAATCCTACCGAGTGCTAAGCCAGACTTCCACTCGGAGGCTTAGCTGCAGTCCAAGTACTCGCCTAAGTTATAAAAATCCTACCGAGTGAAGAGCAAACCTCTCACTCGGGGGCTTAGCTGCAGCCCAGTGCTCTCCTAAGTTATCAAAATCCTTACCGAGTGATGAGCCAGACTCCCACTCGGAGGCTTAGCTGCGAATCCGTTTCGCCTAAGTTATAAAAATCCTACCGAGTGAAGAGCAAACCTCTCACTCGGGGGCTTAGCTGCAGGCCCAGTGCTCGCCTAACATATAAAATCCTACGGTAGAGCAAACCTCTCACTCGGGCTACCGAGTGAAGAGCAAACCTCTCACTCGGAGACTTAGCTGCAGTCCAAGTACTCGCCTAAGTTATAAAAATCCTACCGAGTGAAGAGCAAACCTCTCACTCGGAGGCTTAGCTGCAGTCCAAGTACTCGCCTAAGTTATAAAAATCCTACCGAGTGAAGAGCAAACCTCTCACTCGGGGGCTTAGCTGCAGCCTAGTGCTCGCCTAAGTTATAAAAATCCTACCGAGTGAAGAGCAAACCTCTCACTCGGGGGCTTAGCTGCAGCCCAGTGCTCGCCTAAGATATAAAAATCCTACCGAGTGAAGAGCAAACCTCTCACTCGGGGGCTTAGCTGCAGCCCAGTGCTCGCCTAAGATATAAAAAATCCTACCGAGTGAAGAGCAAACCTCTCACTCGGGGGCTTAGCTGCAGCCCAGTGCTCGCCTAAGATATAAAAATCCTACCGAGTGAAGAGCAAACCTCTCACTCGGAGACTTAGCTGCAGTCCAAGTACTCGCCTAAGTTATAAAAATCCTACAGAGTGAAGAGCAAACCTCTCACTCGGGGGCTTAGCTGCAGCCAGTGCTCGCCTAAGTATAAAAATCCTACCGAGTGAAGAGCAAACCTCTCACTCGGGGGCTTAGCTGCAGCCCAGTGCTCGCCTAAGTTATAAAATCCTACCGAGTGAAGAGACTCCACTCGGGGCTTAGCTGCAGCCGTTCGCCTAAGTTATAAAAATCCTACCGAGTGAAGAGCAAACCTCTCACTCGGGGCTTAGCTGCAGCCCAGTGCTCGCCTAAGATATAAAAATCCTACCGAGTGAAGAGCAAACCTCTCACTCGGGGGCTTAGCTGCAGCCCAGTGCTCGCCTAAGATATAAAAATCCTACCGAGTGAAGAGCAAACCTCTCACTCGGAGACTTAGCTGCAGTCCAAGTACTCGCCTAAGTATAAAAATCCTACCGAGTGAAGAGCAAACCTCTCACTCGGAGGCTTAGCTGCAGTCCAAGTACTCGCCTAAGTTATAAAAATCCTACCGAGTGAAGAGCAAACCTCTCACTCGGGGGCTTAGCTGCAGCCTAGTGCTCGCCTAAGTTATAAAAATCCTACCGAGTGAAGAGCAAACCTCTCACTCGGGGGCTTAGCTGCAGCCCAGTGCTCGCCTAAGATATAAAAATCCTACCGAGTGAAGAGCAAACCTCTCACTCGGGGGCTTAGCTGCAGCCCAGTGCTCGCCTAAGATATAAAAATCCTACCAAGTGAAGAGCAAACCTCTCACTCGGGGGCTTAGCTGCAGCCCAGTGCTCGCCTAAGATATAAAAATCCTACCGAGTGAAGAGCAAACCTCTCACTCGGGAGCTTAGCTGCAGCCCAGTGCTCGCCTAAGATATAAAAATCCTACCGAGTGAAGAGCAATCCTCTCACTCGGGGGCTTAGCTGCAGCCCAGTGCTCGCCTAAGTGGGTTAAGGAATAAGTCGACTGCAGTGAGCATCTTGCTTTGAACCTGCAAAAGACATTTCAAGCCAAAAGCAATCATATTCAAACATCAAATTCAAGTTCGGAACGATACTTAAAGGAACCGAAAGTGCTCAGGCGCTAAGCCTGTTAAGGTTTATCGGTTACAACTCCACTCGGCATACCGAGGCAAATTTAAAGCGTCGAGCTTAAAAGAAGTTTTTTACCCCTCCTGTGGAGGGCTGGAAGGTGCAACAAACTCATCAAGATCAATTCCATCTGCGATCCGAGTGGCAGCAGCAATGAAAGTTTCCATAAAGGACCTGAAGTCGTGTTTCTTGGTGTTGGCCACCCGGAGGGCCGCCAGCTTGTCTTCTCGCGCATCTTTGTAGTGAACTCGGGCCAGACACAGAGCAACATCTGCACCGCACCGAGCCGAGGACTTTTTCCACTCCTGCACTCGACCAGGGACCGTGTTCAAGCGAGCCATCAGCGACTCGAGGTCGTGCTGGAGTGTCTCCCTGGGCCAGAGCGTTGAATCGATGCGAGATGTGGCGACCTTCAGCCTTGCAAGATAGTCCACGACAGCTGTAACATGGGACTCCAGTCGGAAAACATTCATGGCAACTTCGTCGTTCACCGGAGAATTGACGGGGTCAAGGTTTGGTTCCAGCCGGCTAGTCTCTTCTTCAAAGTCTTGACAAAATTCTGCAAGGGCGATCACCGAGTCAAGGCAATGGTCGAATGGAGAAATCATAGTTGAAAATGATTGTTTAGCGTAAAGGTTTACCTTCAAGCATAAGGAACAGCTTCTTGGCAAGGCCACTCAGGAAGGCCTCCAGATCATTTTTCTTCTCAAGAGCAGCTTTCAGATTGGTATTTTCTTGCTCAAGCTTGGTGACTGAAGCTAACTTCTCGTCAACAAGCTTGATCTTCTCAGCTAGTTCAAGGTCCTTTTTCTGTTGGGCCTCCTTCACCTTACCTGCAAGTTACAGCAAGATCAGATTTTGAAACAAATAAAGGGAGAAAGCAGTCGTCGAGGTCTCACCAAACATACCTTTGGTCTCCTCCTTTGCCTTCGTCAGATTCTCCTGAGCCAGCTTCAAATCCAGCTCGAGCTGAATGTGCTTGTTTTCCAGCTCAGTGTAGCGAGCCGCAAGGTCACAGGATCTCTGCGAAGAATCAATCGACTAAATGTCAAAGATAATTCACTTCCGAGTGGAACAGGAAAAATCATGCGTTTCTAAGACTACAGCCGAATACAAGCATTCGACCGTAGCCTCGGGGACTACACCCAGTGGGTGCACTCAGCATGCCCCCACTAATCCTATTGAAGACAGAGTCGACCAGTCGACCTCAAAAAAAAACAAGATGTATTCTTTAAGACTGTAATCGACTGCAAGCAGTCGACCACAGTCTCGGGGACTACACCCAGTGGGTGCACTCAGCGTGCCCCCACCGGTTTGCGAAATCCATTCGCCATAGTCGAATGACCGAAAGACTGAACTTATAAAGCCTAAGGCCGACTGCCAGTAGTCGACCCTAGCCTTGGGGACTACACCCAGCGGGTGCACTCAGCGTGCCCCCGCTAACATGGAGTTTAAATCGACACACCCACTGGGTGATTACTATAAATTCTGGAAAGAAAAGTTTTTGATGGCATATCCTAACAGAACAAGCGGTGGTCGACTGACCTGAACGTTGCTTTGAAGGGCGGAACTGGCGTCGTAAGCTGCCTGGCTCGCATCCCGGATGGTCTTCAACTGCTCCATCATGATCCCTGCCTGGCGTATCGCCTCCTTCGCGGCGCCAGCTTGGTCCTCTGGGACGTGGTGCGTCGTGAAGAGGGAGGGCTGCAAAGCACTCGTCAGTGGATCTGCGAAGGACACAGTGTGTCGAGTGGTGTTCTCCTCCTCCGCGACCAGAGTCTCAGGCACCGTCACATCCTGGGGCACCCTGCCGGCAGATGGTTTCCTACTCCTTCTGTGCTTCAGCGGTTCCTCATCTTCATCATCATCAAGGAGAGTGATAACAACATTGGATGGAGCTACAGAAAAGAATCAGAATTAGAGATCATGAGTCAGTCGACTAGAAACTGTGTTAAGAGTATAGTACCAGGTTTTGAGGTTGCTGCGTCCTCCATCTCATGGTCGTCAGCCCGGGCTGAGGTCTCAGAAGTAGCAGCACTGCAACTCCAAAGAATCAGTCGACTAACTCCAGTGCCAACCAGAGATAAAGTTCACACAAAACAAGAAGACTTAAGCAGCATGATTACCCTGATATGGTGGGGATGGACACCTTCATCTTCGGCAGGAGCTTGGTCGGCCTTGACGAGGCCGCCCTGGGCTGCTTCGACGCCTTTTCAGTCGGCGCCGGAGAGGTGGTCCGAGGGCGCTTGGTCGACTGTGTAACAGTCGCAACCCCCTTGCCACGTTCAGTCGCAGGGTCATGGACAAGCTTCGACCGCCTTTCCGAGCGTGGTGGTGCGACCTCCTCCTCCTCCTCTTCTTCGTCCTCCTCCTCATCATCATCATCATCATCATCATCGTCATCATCATCCTCAGCGGCGTCCGAGTCCCACTCCTCCTCCTGGCTCTCACCCCCGCTCGCTTCTCCCTCCTCAGTTGGAGCCTGTGCTCCATTGGGCATCGAGTACAACTCAGTGAGGGCCTGATAGACATCAAGGCAAAGATCAGTCCACCGATCGGCAGAGAAAATAGAAATAAATGTGACGAGAATACAATGGGAAGTGGAGCAGACATACCTTGTTTGGATCACTGTGGCAGTCGAGTGGAGGAATCCTTCTAGCTCCGCGAGGGTTATCCTTGTTCCCAGTAACAGCGGCCATCCACCTTTCTAGAGTGGCATCGTCGACTGCTTCTGGATTGACCCGAGTCACATCCTCAGTCCCGCAGTACAACCACATGCAATGGCTCCGGAACTGAAGAGGCTGGATACGACGCCTAAGAAAAACCTCCAGGAGATCCATACCCGTCACTCCCTCCCGAACCAATTGAACTACACGCTCCATCAGCATCTTCACGTCAGCTTTCTCCTCCGGAATCACCTTCAGAGAGGAGGGCTTGTTCACTCGGCCCATGGTGAACTGAGGGAGTCCACTCGACTGCCCCGGCGTCGACTGATCCTGGCAGTAGAACCAGGTCGACTGCCAGCCTCTGACTGACTCGGGAAATGTCATGGCTGGGAAGGTGCTCTTGTTCCTCACCTGGATCCCCAGGCCCCACACATTTGGGCAACTCGGGTTTTTTCGTCGCCTGGGCTCGCCTTCTTCACGGTCTGAGAGCGACACGTGAATATGTGCTTGAACAAGCCCCAATGCGGTCGACAACCCAGAAAACTCTCACACATGGACACAAACGCGGCAAGATAGGCGATAGAATTCGGGGTGAAGTGGTGGAGTTGCGCTCCAAAGAAGTTCAAGAAACCACGGAAGAAAATGCTCGGCGGCAAAGAAAATCCACGGTCGACATGGGTAGCCAGAAGCACGCACTCACCCTCTTTCGGCTGGGGCTGCCACTCTTTCCCCGGAAGCCTCGAAGCTCCATGAGGGATCAGGCCCTCGTTGGCCATGTCGAGGAGATCCTTCTCCGTGATGGTCGACTGGATCCAATCTCCCTGGACCCAGCCTTTCGGCATGCGAGATCTAGACGAAGACCCGCCACGACTGGTCGATCTCCCCTTCGCCTTCTCCGTCGCCGACGCCTTCTTCGCGCGTTCCAACGCCGCCGTCTTATCCTTGACCATGGCTGCCGGCGCGACACGCGAGGGGAAGTTGTGCGGAGGCGAGAGCGAGCGCGTTGGGCGGAGACGAAGGGAGCAGAGAGAGAATGCTGAGGCACTGTTCAAAAAACCCTCGCCGGGCGCATTTATAAGATCCCTTCTGAGTGGATGACAGGTGGGCCCGGTCGATCTAATCATATCCTGAACAGTTACGCGGACGCGATACGTGGCAAAAAAAGCAGTGCGAGGATCGAGGCATCTATGCCCTGTCCCGTCCGAACACCGCGGTCCGCCCCGCTTCGCGCGCTTCCCCAAATTTCGCATCCCGCGGAATCCGCGAACGGCAGATCGGTCTGCCAAACGCGGGATTCCGGAAATCGGCGAAGTCCAAAAGATCACTCGACGAAGGAAAAGAATGGATCGAGACGACTGAAGAAAAGTTGTTCACTATCAACAAAGAGATTTTCTGGTTCAAAACAACGCACGACCAGTATGCGAAGGCTAATCAGAAACAGCATCAACTCCTTCATCACTCAAGCCTCAATCCATTCGGGGGCTAATGATGGAGTCGTGTACCTAGGGTAGGGTCACAGACCTGATCCAAGTACCCTGCCCAAGGACACCCTTAGAAGAGATCACCTTCCAGTCGACCTACGAGGGACTCACTCAACTGACTTGAAGGACTCGACCACGAAGACTCACTCGACCACCGGAAGGTCAAGAGGCACTCTGCACTGCAACGGTCTGTAATTAAGTAGACTTTATGATAGTAAAGACACTTTATGTGGGGCGTTACCAGTAACGCCCCAGACTTAATGTACCTTAAACCCTTCATTACGTGGGTTGGCTGGGGTCCTGGCGCACTCTATATAAGCCACCCCCCTCCACAGGAAGAAGGGTTCGGCACCCTGTAATCCATATACACATAATCCACTCGACCGCCTCCGGGCTCCGAGACATAGGGCTTTTACTTCCTCCGAGAATGGCCTGAACTCGTACATCTCTTGTGTTTACAACCTCTCCATAGCTAGGACCTTGCCTCTCCATACCTACCCCCCACTCTACTGTCAGACTTAGATCCACGACACCCCCCACGCGGCTTATGTCCTGGAAAGAGACGGGCCTGTCGTCTGGCAACGAAAAAGAGGTGACTGGATTGCAGACATGCATCTAGTCCCTGGTGAGCAAGCCGATCAAGCTTTTCAACGTAGTCCAGGTTATGCTCGTCCGCCGGATCCTCCCGTGTCAACAACGGGGCTTTAATCTGTGGGAGTTCGACCCGGCGCAGCACCAAACCCTTAACCGGCTCTTCGACACGACATATGAAGACGTCTGGAAGGTGCTAACCAAAGGCGCCGAGGCTCCCACATCCGCTTCCGAGGACCGCGGATACAGCTCGTAGCGTCACGCTAGCGAGGTAAGCTATTTTCACCTTTTACATGATGTTAAGTTTCTTCATAGTTTGACTCTATGTGGGATCTAAACTCCCTCACCTTTGACAGGCTTGGCAGGCGCAGTCCGGATCGATTAACTGTCCAGCTCCCTTGCCCGAAGACCCAGCCCCTTCTCTCCCAGTGAAGCTGCTGGTTCCGGCGCCTTATGTGGTGCCGGAGAAGAAGGCCAAGAAGAAGAAGGCCACGGGGACTCGAAAGAGTACCCGTAATGTGCTGGTGTCGAACTCGTCATCCGACGAGTCTGAGACGCTATCCTCCCGTGAGAACGAGGAGGAGGAAGAAGAACACTCTCCCCCTCCAGCGGGGGGAGGAAAGAAAAGGAAGGCCGCCCCAACGGGGGAGGCCGAAGGGTCCAGGAAGAGGAAGACCCCTCCGCCAAACTACTCCCCCGACGCCGAAGAGGACGAAGAGGAGTGGCCAGCTAGGGCCAAGCGTCCAGTGAAATCGTAAGTATTCGGATATCAGAGTAACTCATGACGTTCCTTTGTTGCACAGCCTTCCCTAATGTTGAACCTAATTATGCAGCCCGCCCCGGGCCGAACTCAACGAGTCGTCGAGCGGCTCCCTGGATTCATCGGACGTGAACTCAGTTCTGCCCGCTATCTCCCCCCCCCCCCGCACTGCGGATGACGCCGAAGTGGCGTCGCAACGAGCTCCGGGGTAGGAGGAGGTGGTCCTGGAGGAGCCGCAAGGCGACCTCCCGGACTCCAGGAGTAAAGGGGACAAGACCCTCCAGGGCTCCAAGTCCGGCTTTGTGCCGGACACAGCGCCGGAATCTTCAACAGTTCCGGACCGCGGTAGGCGAACTCCTTCCAAGAGGAGCAAGCCTTCTGAGCCGGCGGCCTCCGTCCAACCAGAGGTGCCGGACAATCTGCTGGAGGTGCTTGACGGCGCCTCCATCGACGAGGAGCACTGTACTATTATGAGTACGGTGATCCAGAAGGTTCAGTCCGCCAAGAGCGGACTGAGTGAAGCTTGCGCTAGCCTTCTAACAGGCTTCGAGGTAAGTAAAAAATATGTAAGAATATAACCGCATAGACAGTAGCCCCTGATGCTCTGTTTGGCGTTCGGAAAGAAAAGCTGAATAGAGGATCTATTAAATTTCGCAGGAGTCTAACAACAAAGAGTCAATATGTGTATGCAAGCTTCGCTGCTAGCCACCGCCGCACTGACTGCGGAGGTGGGTGCCCTGAAACAGGGACTCGAGTGGACCAAGCAAGAGCTCGGCCTTGCCAAGCGGCAGCTCGAGGAGAAAGAAGGTAAGAAATACCTTACAGAAAAAAGTGCCTATAAAAAGACGTGATTGCAAAAAAATAACAGGATTGTACTGCTTATTGTAGGGGCCATGACTGAGGTGGCGACCCTCAAGCAGGCGTTGTCTGAGGCCGAAAAGAAAGCAGCCGCGGAGCGCACCGAGCGAGAGAAACTTGAGGCCCAGGTCGGCGAGGTGCAGCAAGAGCTTTAGGCTCTCATGAAAAAACATGAGAGTCTGGAGCTTGAGTCAAAGACGCAAGCGTCCGAGATCGCGGCGGCCCTTGAGACTGCCAAGTCTGCCAAGGCTGAAGCCCAAAAGGCCCTCCAAGAGTTGGAGGAGATGAAAAAGATAGCAGCGGGTAAGGCATTCTTTATGCAAAGCAGAAATATAAAAGTAAACTACTTGTTAGTTACCCGAATCTAGAGCTCTCCAGGGGCATTCGCAGATCTTCCCCGCAGCGTATCCGACGCTGCCGCATTCTACCGAGCTGAAGAGGGCAGCTCAACGGAGAAGGTGTTCTGGTCTCAGTATGCTGAGGCCGGATACCCTGTGCCCTTGAGCGACCAGCTGAAACAGCTGGTCGAGCTCCACAAGGTGGCCGAACAGGCCATGAAGGGCTTCATAGTTCGGCTGTGGCCCGGAGAGGCCCTGCCTAGGAGCTACTTCGGGTTGGTGCGGCGGCTGGTGGAGGCCTGTCCAAGGCTCGAGGTCATCAAGCGCTCTGTCTGCATCGAAGGTGCCCGTAGGGCCCTTGCCCGTGCAAAGGTGCACTAGGGTAAGCTGGATGGTGAGAAGCTTGTTAGGGACGGGCCGCCGCCGGGGAAGGAGCATCGCAAGCCCGTGAACTACTATAAGGACGTTCTTGCAGGTGCCCGCCTTGTGGCGGATGAGTGTACCAAGGATGTAATTTTTGAATGAACTTGCTCGTGTTTATCCTGTGCGCTGAAAACTTGTTCATATGCGCTAAGCAATGCTTGTTGAATTTAAAATATTACTTTTTGTGCGGCTGTTTATCAAAGAATTGAGAGATGGCCAGTCGTCGGCTTCTGCCCCCATGCCACTAGTGCTGGGGTGTTCGGGATAAACCTGAGCGCTCTTTTTCCCATAGTTGGGTCCTTCAAGGGAGGCGCCCAGCACAACGAACCAAGCAATCGGACTATAATGCTTGAACACTCTCACTTAGCCATAGAACTCTATAATTTTAAATTTCGGCGAAGCCCCTAGTTTGGAAGACCGAGTTCGGGGCGCTATCCACGCCTTGGCCGGACAAAGCCGGCTCCTCGCTCGAAGCGGCATAAGTCTTTAGGGACTCGAAAAACCTCTCGAACAGCGACCGGTCTCTCGCCTCATCATGACAGTCAGTTTTAGCTTTCTCCACTGAGGTGCTTAACCCAGCTCAACTGGGGCACAATCGCAGTGGTTCTCCTAGTGCTACCTTAGCCGATATAGCGGAACGTAAGGCACCAAAACATAGGAGCCGGGCAAACCCAACTATTGACCCAAATCATGATTCGGAGCCGATGCATATAGTGCTATAAGTTCGGGGTGCCGCACTTGTGAAAGTGTACGGGCTTCTCACACCATATTGAGGGGTACTGAATCCCCTGACGTGTTTGCCGTACCATGGTGTACGGGTGCAACATGTCATTTAATAAACATATATATGAAAGGAGGATAATGCAAAAAATAGACAAAAAGCTATGCATTGTTAATAGAAAGGCTGCTATCAAAGCAGAACAATACAAGTAGTGCGATAAGCAAAAGATATTGGGCTATTTAACATGTCCTGGCCAGGAGCAGGCTGCGGAATTGTATGCCAAAACAGGTATACTACTCGTAACAGAGACCACCTGGAGTTCCATAATGCGGCATGGATTGTCTGCTTCCCTGGATCTTGCATCGTTTGTGCGGCAGTTGAATTGCCGAACAGGTCGTCCGAAGTATGGAGTCCTGAAAGTAAGAGAAAATTAAAAAAAGAATTCGGCAGCCCCTAGTACGTTTTAAGCCGTATTTTGGGTTTGTCGTTATTGTGCCCCTTCCCTTGCTCCCATGGTATTTCAAGAGCGTAGTTATGTACGTGAGGCACTGGTTTCGCTATGTCGCGAGGGCTGGGGTTGGGGCCGCATTGCTACGCCTGCGCAGAACGTGCCAGGCGGTCTTGTTGTAGGTTACTCCGGGCGCGCTTGGCAGTGTCTGGCTTTTTAACGGTCAGACTGGAGAATTGCCTAAGAAGGCTGCTTTGTACTTCCGCTGTGAGGGCCGCCGTGTGCTCCTCCGTACGGAGGGAGCGTTCGGTGTTTCCGTTGACCGTGATTACTCCTCGAGGGCCCGGTATCTTGAGCTTGAGATATGCGTAGTGCGGTACCGCATTGAACTTTGCAAATGCGGTTCGCCCAAGTAGGGCGTGATAGCCACTGTGAAACGGGACTATATCGAAGATTAACTCTTCGCTTCGGAAATTGTCCGGGGACCCGAAGACCACTTCAAGTGTTACTGAGCCTGTACAGTTGGCCTCTACACCTGGTATAACACCTTTAAAGGTCATTTTTGTGGGCTTAATCCTCGAGGGATCTATGCCCATTTTCCGCACTGTATCCTGGTAAAGCAGGTTCAGGCTACTTCCGCCGTCCATGAGGACTCTTGTGAGATGAAATCCGTCGATAATTGGGTTGAGAACCAATGCGGCGAAGCCGCCATGACAGATGCTAGTGGGGTGGTCCCTTCGATCAAAAGTGATCGGGCAGGAGGACCATGGGTTGAACTTTGGGGCGACTGGCCCCATCGCGTATACGTCCCGTAGCGCACGCTTCCGCTCCCTCTTGGGAATGTGGGTTGCGTATATCATGTTCACCGTCCGCACTTGTGAGGGAAAACCCTTCTGTCCACTGTTGTTCGGCGGCCTGGGCTCCTCCTCATCATCGCTATGCAGCCCCTTGTCTTTATTATCGGCTCTTAGCTTGCCTGCCTGCTTGAACACCCAACAATCCCTGTTGGTGTGATTGGCTGGCCTTTCGGGGGTGCCATGTATCTGGCACAAGCGTTCTAGTATTCGGTCCAAACTGGACGGGCCCTGAGTATTCTTTTTGAATGGCTTTTTCCGCTGACCGGATTTATAGCCTCTGAATCCGGCATTAACTGTCGTGTCTTCGTTGCTGTCGCTGCTAACGCGGCGCTTTTGCTTATTCCAACATGTACTGCCACTTTTGTCCTTGGTATCCGAATTACCAGGGTTCTTTGCTAAGTTGTTACTGTGAGCTAGCCAGCTGTCTTCTCCCGCGCAAAAGCGGGTCATGAGTGTTGTGAGGGCTGCCATGGACTTCGGCTTTTCCTGTCCCAGGTGTCAGGCGAGCCACTCGTCGCGGATATTATGCTTGAAGGCTGCTAGGGCTTCTGCGTCCGGACAGTCGACTATCTGGTTTTTCTTTGTTAGGAACCGTGTACAGAATTGCCTGGCCAATTCCTCTGGCTGTTGAATTATGTGGCTTAAGTCATCGGCATCCGGTGGTCGCACATAAGTGCCCTAGAAGTTGTCGAGGAATGCAGCTTCCAAGTCCTCCCAAGAACCAATTGAGTCTGCTGGCAAGCTGTTAAGCCAATGCCGGGCCGGTCCCTTAAGTTTGAGTGGGAGGTATTTGATGGCGTGTAGATCATCGCTGCGGGCCATGTGGATATGGAGGAGATAATCCTCAATCCATACCGCATGATCTGTTGTTCCATCATATGATTCGATGTTTACGGGTTTGAAACCATCTGAGATTTTATGATCCATTACTTCGTCTGTGAAGCATAATGGGTGTGCGGCGCCTCTATACTAGGCTATATCACGACGCAGCTCGAAGGGGCTATGTCTGTTGTGTTCTGCCCGGCCGGATTTGTTGTATCCGGAATGAAGATCACCGTCACGTGCCGTGGGGCGCCTGCTCGATCCGTAGATCGATCTTGTTTGTCTTGCCTTGTCCTCCAGTACGTCTTGCAGGTCTGGCGCATTTTCCTGTGCCTTGCTTGAACGGCACCGGGGCATGGCTTGGGTCGAGGGCCGAGAGGCCTCTCTGTCGCGGCCGCGAGGTGGCCGGTCGGCCATGTCGTGCACTGGTGATGTAGGTGCTTCCTCCTCTGATCGGGGTAGCAGCCTGCGCTTTGGGTAACTCTTGGAGGGGCGTTCGAGTTCATACTCTTTGGCTGCAAGGACTTCGGTCCATCTGTCAGCTAGCAAATCTTGATCAGCTCTAAGGTGTTGCTGCTTTTTCTTGAGGCTGCTTGCCGTGGCTAAAAGCCTGCGTTTGAAACGCTCTTATTCGGCGGGGTCTGATGGTATGAAGAATTCGTCATCGTCGAGGCTTGCCTCGTCTTCGGAGGGAGGCATATAGTTATCAGCCTCAACCTCTCGGTCTGCCGCTCTCTCATGAGAGCTGGCTTCTCCATCTTCCTGTGCCGAATCTTGCTATAGGGGGTGTTCTTCGGCGCTATTCGGGGTTGTATTATCTCCCGTGCCGGAATCACCGTTTTTGCTTTGGCGGGATTTAGAGCGGCGCCGTTGACGCCGGCGCTTTGGCTGTTTCTTGGAGGTGTCATCCTCCGTTGTTCCATCGCCATCTCCATCTTTTGGAGTATCCACCATGTATATATCATATGACGAGGTAGCCTTCCAGTGCCCTACAGGTGTTGGTTCCTGTTCGTCTCTTGCATCATCGTCCATACCATCGATGTCTTCGGAGTCGAAGTCAAGCATGTCGGTTAAATCGTCGACAGTGGCTACAAAGTGGGTGGTGGGTGGGCTTCGAATTTCTTCATCGTCTGCATCCCATCCTTGCTGACCGTAGTCCGGCCATGCCTCTCCTGATAAAGAGAGAGACTTTAGTGAGTTCAGGATGTCGCCGAAGGGCGAGTGCTGAAAGATGTCCGCTGCGGTGAACTCCATTATCGGCGACCAATCGGATTCGGTCGGTAGGGGCGCGGGGGGTTCGGAGTCCGGAGAGGAATCCGGATCCTCGGAGTCATGGGTCACGCAGAACGCGGGGCTGACGTTCGACTCGATCGCCTTTGAGATCGTATCCCCTGAGGTGACGTCCAGCCGCTCATCCTCAATTGGCGCAATAGGCTCCGGATTAAGGGTAGGAACCGGTGCGCGTGCGGCCTCCAGGGCACTGTTCGGCGGCAGAGCAAGATCATGCCTCTCAAAACAGTGCGGCGCGCTCGGCTGTGGCTCGAATCCGTCGAAGATCAAATCCCCGCAGATGTCTGCCATGTAGTTTAAGCTTCCAAACCTGACATGATGGCCAGGGGCGTAGCTTTCGATCTGCTCCAGGTGGCCAAGCGAATTGGCCCACAGTGCGAAGCCGCCGAAGACGAAGATCTGTCCAGGGAGAAAAGTCTCACCCTGGACCGCATCGTCGTTGATGAACGAAGGAGCCATCGGGCCTAAAAGTGACGACACAGAGGAACTCTCAATGAAAGCACCAATGTCGATATCAAAACCGGCGGATCTCGGGTAGGGGGTCCCGAACTGTGCGTTTAGGCGGATGGTAACAGGAGACAAGGGACACGATGTTTTTACCCAGGTTCGGGCCCTCTCGATGGAGGTAAAACCCTACTCCTGCTTGATTAATATTGATGATATGGGTAGTACAAGAGTAGATCTACCATGAGATCAAGGAGGCTAAACCCTAGAAGCTAGCCTATGGTATGATTGTTGTATAATGAAGTCGTCCTACGGACTAGAACCCTCTGGTTTATATAGACCCTCAGTCCTCCTCGTTGCCATGTCGTTTGGGAACCCGGCAACCGGGATCACCCCATCATCTTGCATGGCACGCTCAAGTCACACTTCCTTTTGCACTGACATCTCAATCGAGTTACCGGAACCAGAATGTTGTCGTGGCACCATTTCCGTTGTCGTTGCCGTGGCACCCCTTTCGTTTCCTCCACGATGACAAATGCTTCATAATATGCTCATGTCAACATTTTCTTAAAACTTGCATAAAACTTGAACATGTCATCCGCATCATGATAATAACATTTAAAATGGTTAACATTGTTGTTGCATTAAATTGCTAAAGCACATGAGGATTTACCGGAGTTGTTGTTTGATATTTTCCGGCCTCATTTAAAATGCCTAACTGTGTATTTTACTTATGCTTCACCTCTTGCCATGCTTAACAACATTTAATATTGTTGTGTACATAAAGGAGAGTGAACTAAATAAGCCATGTGGCGTTCCGCCAATATGCAACTTGTTGCATATTGAGCTCCACTTAATTTGTAGTTTTGTTTGTGCACTTTGCCATGCCATGCATATTTAAACTGGACATGCATCATACTTGTTTGCGCATCATGCCATGTTTATGTGATGGTTGTTCACCTTGTTGCTTGCTCCTTTCTGGTGTTGCTTCTTCTTGTTAGTTCCGGTAACGTCACGTTTGTGACGATTCGTTCACGTCCATTTGTCTTCTTCATGGACTCGTTCTTCTTCCTTGCGGGATCTCAGGCAAGATGACCATACCCTCGAAATCACTTATATCTTTGCTTGCTAGTTGCTCTCTCTATTGCTATGTTGCGATACCTACCACTTGCTATATCATGCCTCCCATATTGCCATGTCAAACCTCTAACCCACCTTTCCTAGCAAACCGTTGTTTGGCTATGTTACCGCTTTGCTCAGCCCGTCTTATAGCGTTGCTAGTTGTAGGTGAAGATGAAGTTTGTTCCATGTTTGGAACATGGAAATTGTTGGGATATCATTATTATATCTTATTTACTTTAATGCACCTATATACTTGGTAAAGGGTGGAAGGCTCGGCCGTATGCCTGGTGTTTTGTTCCACTCTTGTCGCCCTAGTTTCCGTCATACCGGTTTATGTTCCTTGATTTTGTGTTCCTTACACGGTTGGGTGTTATGGGAACTCTTTGACAGTTTGCTTTGAATAAAACTCCTCCAGCAAGGCCCAACCTTGGTTTTACATTTGCCTAACAACCTATCACCTTCCCTTGGGTTCTGCAGACTCAAGGGTCATCTTTATTTTTACCCCCCGGGCCAGTGCTTGTCTAAGTGCTGGTCCGAACCAGAGCCACTTGCGGTGCCACCTTCGGGAAACTTGAGGGCTGGTTTTAGCTGTACGTAGTGTTCATCAGGTGTTGCCCTGAGAATGAGATATGTGCGGCTCCTATCAGGATGTCGGCGCATTGGGCGGTCTTGCTGGTCTTGTTTTACCATTGCCGAAATGTCTTGTAACCGGGATTCCGAGACTGATCGGGTCTTCCTGGGAGAAGGAATAACCTTCGTTGAACATGAGAGCTTGTGATGGGCTAAGTTGGGACACCCCTGCAGGGTTTTGAACTTTCGAAAGGCGTGCCCGAGGTTATGGGCAGATGGGAATTTGTTAATGTCCGGTTGTAGAGAACTTGACACTTAACTTAATTAAAATGAATCAACCGCATGTGTAGCCGTGATGGTCTCTTTTCAGCAGAGTCCGGGAAGAGAACACGGTTTCGTGTTATGCTTGGTCGTAAGTAGTTTCACGATCACTTCTTGATCACTTCTAGTTCACGACCGTGCTTTGCTTCTCTTCTCGCTCTTATTTGCGTATGTTAGCCACCATATATGCTAGTGCTTGCTGCAGCTCCACCTCACTACCCTTTCCTACCCATAAGCTTAAATAGTATTGATCTCGCGGGTGTGAGATTGTTGAGTCCTCGTGACTCACAGATACTTCCAAACATTTGCAGGTGCCGATGATACCAGTGCAGGTGTCGCAACCCAGTTCAGATGGGAGCTCGAGGAAGATCTTGTTCATTGTGTTGTTTCGTTTCTAGTTGTTCAGTAGTGGGGCCCAGTTGGGGCGATCGGGGATCTAGCATTTGGGGTTGTCTTCTTTTGTTTTGGTTCCGTAGTCGGACCTTGATTGTATTCTGGATGATGTATGTTTAACTTGTATTTGTGTGAAGTGGCGATTGTAAACCAACTCTTTATCCCTTTCTTATTCAGTACATGGGATTGTGTGAAGATCACCCCTCTTGCGACATGCCTACTATGCGGTTATGCCTCTAAGTCGTGCTCCGACACATGGGAGATATAGCCGCATAATGGGTGTTACAACATGACACCTAATATTGCGACATGACAAGAAACCTTTTTTAGATTTCTCATCCATGTACAACACAGTCTGCATGATATGTAGACGATAGCCAATCCTTCCGTTTGCTGGAGTCTGGTCACATGCATGGATGAACTGATCTCCCGTGTCATGTAGGGATCGTCCAGGCACCGACATCTATACAACACTGATCTAGTACTATCGCTCGTCTCTCTCTTCTATTAACGCAGCCGACTTGCGGAGCCGGAGAGTGTGCCTATGGTCAGTTCTCAATTGCGGTCCCACATGTGTGTGCAAATGCAATATGACATTCGTTCCATTTGGAGAGCGGCATGCCAGTCCACCGACCATCTGGGCTATGACGCGAACGCGATATTGATGGGCGTGTTGTATACAGGTGTACCGTCGCTTTGTTGAGGATTTGCTCCATGGCACAATGCATGGATACAAAATTAATGTAAAAGTCGAGGGCGGGGCTTTTCCCGCGCGGTAGGCGAGGAAGTTCCGCCTAGTCGGTTTGACAGAGAGGCGAGAAGATGAGGGAGTAGGCTGCTACAAACATAGAGTTGTGTGATTTGACAGTGAGTTACTGCTAGACAGGTGGGGCCCTGTGATTTGACTTGCCATTATCATTTTAACTGCAGCACTACGACCGGTGTGAGTCTCCCAATTCCTAACCACCTCCATGGTATACATGTGCCAAGTACTATACTCCTTACTCCTTGGCAAATGCAATAAATACTACGAAGAAAGAGATAGAGAGAAGTAAAAAATACTCTTATAGACAACCTTATAGCTAACCTTGTTGTATGAGTGACTAAGTGATGACTATGTATGACATGCCAACATCAGATAACCTAATGCACTTGGACGGAGGAAGTAGTTTCATGCATGCGAAGTAGGCAAAAAAATGCTCATTTATAGTCGTTTGAAATATCCAAGGGCGTGACAGCACGAGTGAGGCGACGGTCATGGTAGGCGCGACCATGATATGGGCTACTAATAGCCCTTGGATCTGAGACCGAACGATCGCATGCTAAGTTGCTGAAAATTTGCAGAATAACCCTCTAGGATAGGATATTCACCCATAGGTCTAGAATCACGCCATGCAACCGTTCGATCTCGGGTCCAAGGGTTCTCGGAAGCCCGTATCATGGGAGCATGGAAAGCTTCGTATCACCTGTAATTTTCTCGATGCTTGACGTGCGAACACGCAGATGCATGAAGCCATTTAATTGGGCGTATAGTAGACATGACACCCAATTGGGCCCCCATAGTACTGTGCATGAATCAATTTATCCACCGGGCAAGACACTACCCTGCCATTCGCACGCCTCACTCAGTATTTTTACAATCGGAAAACCGCTAGCAGTTCGCTCCTACTCGTCCCCCGTCGTCCTTTAACATTACGGCAGTTCGCTCCTAGTCGTCCTGTCCTTTCACATTACAGTAGTTCAACTAATCCTAACCCTCCTCCCAAATCCATGGTGTCCCAAATCTCCATGATCAGCAGTGAGTACAAGGTTAGAACCATCACATGCGATGAGTTTGATGTCATCTACACTCGTTCCTCCGCGATGGTGAAAGGATGCCTTGCTCGTTTTAGACGCATGTTCAAAAAGTCAAAGGGTGATGAGTGGGTCGCTGGGCTAGATGTTGAGTACACCACAGTCCCGAGAAAAGAGAAGAATCTAAGGGAGGAAGAAAATAAGAAGCCCGCCGTGATCCAGGTTTGCGTGCATAACTTGTGCTTGGTCTACCACATATGCCATATTGACGTTGAGTGCGAGGATTTTAAGAACTTCCTCGCGGGTGGCAAAGTCAAATTTGTTTCTGCATACTTTACGAACGACATAGAAGTCCTGGATCAGATAGGCCTCGTTGTAGGCCAGCCCTTCGACCTCTAGAATGAGTTGGTGTCCTCCCGTCAGCCTTCAATGCTGACCCTGGCAGCAGCCATGATTCATCCTTCATACGGTAAACTGACGAAACTTCCACCCAAGTTTCATCTTGCATGGCAGTCGAATGTACTAGATAGAGACCACATCCATTATGCTGCACTGGATGCCTACCTTTGTTTCAATATCTACAAGGGTTGGATGAAGAGCGAGAGCCAAGTGTGTGGTTCAAGCAAAGAAGTATTGGCCAAGAGGAAGAGGGACAAGGACAAAGTCGAGCATGTGGACGAGGAGTCCTAGTAAGGTGGAAGTGTTGTGGCTCATGGTGGTTATAATGCAGTATCTATCGGATTAGTTGCTAAGTTTAATTTCAGGGTGCTTAGTTTTATTTGATGGGTGTGTTGTGCTGAGCCCCCAGCAAAACTATGTTATGTTCCTTCTCGTTACTTTAACTCTTCAGTACGTACATACTAGTATTTCTTATAGTTCTTCTTGTAGTTGATAGTACTACCACTCGTTTCTTCACATTATATACGTACAATATATATGGCCAACATCATATACCCAACAGTTTAGTTGTCAAAGAATTAAATAGGTATGCTAATTTCTTTAATAGACTTTAGCACCCCATCTAAGCACATACTAGCTTTTTTAATAGTACTATATGCATAATTTGGCAATGAGCGCTCTCTATATGTACCACCTTTTTTCTTTAACTTCATCTTGTTAGCTTTGCTCCATGGTGCAATCCATCGAGACTACTACTGTACAAAAGTATACATTTAAAAGGCTAGAGGGCGAGGCAGTCTCGCTTGGTCAGTTTCACGAGAGGCGAGGGCATCCTTGCCATGGTCCATCCTTGCCATGGTCGGTGTGCAGAGCCTTCATCATCTCTTCCACTGCCACATTGCGTACCTTGACAGCAGCCGGGTGCTCGATGCAGAGCGTCGCCAACTCCTCCTTTCGTTCCATGACTAGGACATGCAGCATCTTCACTGAGGAACTACTCTTCTCATGCAGCTTCTTCCAGCCGGCGTTCTCCTCCTTCAGCAGGTCGAGCTCGTGGCAGAGCTTCTCCTTGTCCTCCTGAAGTTGCAGGATTTCGCCGGTCGCCTTCTTATCCAAGGCAATGCTCTTCTTCAGCAGCATCACCAAGCCAGTGGTCAACTCCCCCTTCTCATTGAGCTCAGCAGGCATGTCATCGAGGCACTCCTTCAGCAGCTCCACCAAGACGTTGATGAACTCCTTTTGCTTATTGAGCTGATAGGGCATGTCATCGAGGGATAACGACTCCAGTGCCAATAGCTCGACATGTTCGCCTCCGCGGCTAGGGCGCCCCTGGGAGCCCTCGCCTGCCTTTGAGAGATCTTTCAAGGTCTCTACGAGGTGGCGAGCCCTCTCTTTTTTTTACGCGGCCTTGGTCGCAGCTGCCTTCTTACGAGTAGTACTCGACCTAGAGCTCTGCACACCGACCATGGCAAGGATGGACGGACAAGAAAGACTTATGAGGAGGAAGGTAGAGTGATTTTCGGCTAGGTAGTTCCCCTTTTTATAACCTAGTACTAGCACTAGTACTAAAACCTGCATAGTGGAAACATGTTTAGGTTTGATACGTACTAAGTGCGAGTAGGTTTGCACTTAATTTTAGCATAGTAGTACTGCTTTGGAATGTGATGGGAATAAGCTAAAGATTTATTGATGGTTTTGGTTTCGAGGCCCGAAACGGCTCTCGATGAGTTTAGTGGAACATAAATGTCAAGTACTACTGCTCAAATCCGGTCGCACAAGTTAGTGATGTAACTGGTCGTATATGTCAGACTAAGCCGATGCGTGTCCTTTCAGTGAGACATGGGTCCGACCGACCGTCTGTTGGTGCGATCGACCGTAAGTACTACGCGATGGAGACTTCTGGTTGTGGCTTCGGGTGATTGTCACGACCAAGCATTCAAAAACTAGTGATACTGTGATAAATCAATTACCATCTTTTTCCAAACGACCAAGTATTTTCACAGGAATATGATACATCTAGATGGAGTGATTATCACGGTTATAAACTGACATGGCGCTGAAAGTTCACTGTAGTAGCAACCGAGTAGGTCACTGCATCGCTGGCGAGGAAGGAGGGCAGCTCACCTCGCCTACGATGGATGCCCAGCACTGCCACCGCAGCTGGTCCCGGGATTTGGCTTCTCCTACCGCCCATTTGAACAGTTGCACCGGCCGCTCATGCCATTCCGCAGGCATGCGTGTTCTTTCCTCCGCAGTTGACTCCGTGAATGCGATCTCTGCCATTAGCCCCAGCTCGAAATCAACATAACGCTGCCAGATGTTGACATCCCTCGGCATCTCTCCCCTAAGATTGACTTGTGCCTCTGCCTTGTGCTTCACCAGGCGCAGCTCCATCGAACTTGTCTCCAACCGATACGATGCTTCCTCGATCCAATTTTCCCTTGCTGCCCACCACCTGAAATGTAGCCCTGTCATGTCCTCCGGTGCCACCGATCTGTGATTCCAGAGCAATGGATTCCCTCTGAAACACATGTGGGTTTTGCTCAAAGGCGGCAGTGCTGTGGGCCGCAGCGAGAGGGTAGCCCGCGGGATCCTGGGATCTAAGGAATTATCCATGGCGGGATCCTCCATGGAGGGATCCAGTGGGCGAGACGGGGAGGTGAGCGTAGGTGCTGGGAGAGCCCTACGAGGCTAAGATAAAGATAGTACCACTCCACTCCATCCATATTTAAATACAAAGGCCACCAACAGTAACCTAGGGAAAAATAGATCATCTTGTTCGCGTCCTGGTTTATAGGCCCCCTTTTTATTTTGTGCCAATTTTTTACCAAAAATTTAACTAACAAAATGTTAATGCATGTCACCAAAAATTATGTCATTGGAATCACATTTGAAAGTAGTTTTCGATGACATTAATTTTCATGACATGCATAAATATTGTGTTACTTAAAATTATGGTCAAAATTGGCACAAAATACGAAGGAGACCAATGGAAGTAGCAACCCATGATTTAACTACTCGCATGCATGCAGTGCAGTAGTAATGTCTTTCTCAACTACTTCCTCCCTCATGTCCACTCCAATTTGCATGCATTGTATTAATTGGCCATCAATGAAGTGAACGACTTTATAGGCGTCAAATTATCGCATGGGGTGGATCTTCGTACAAAAATGCATCCCACTGTGTACCTGCGTGTGCATGCGAGGGAATGAGTGCGTGCGTGCACATCATCACTTGGTGCATGTACTGTCAATGTGCGTGAGAGAGGACGAGTACATTCTTCTAGAACCAGCAGCACGTCACTGTGAACAATCCACACAAGGAGGTCGCGACAACGCCTCCACATGTGCCACGTGGCTTCATGGATGCCCCCACATCATTTTAATCATAATATATTAACTGAAAAAGGGAGAGACACTATGTAGCGTGCCATTGGAATTCTAATTTATGTGTTTTGCTCATACTGGAAGTACTAGTAAGGTACACATACATTGCACGCATGAGCTTTGGCAACCAAATTATGAATAAATACCACACTATAGCATGTAAGCTTTGAGTCATATATGCATGATGTAGACGTTCGTTTAATTCTTATAGTTCATCTCATTCAAAATCTATTAGTTTTTATAAAGAAGTCAATGTATTTTATGATTCATGGAATTGTGCGTTGTAAAGCATAAAGTAAAAATAAATAATGGCAATTCAACTAGAAAAAAAGTTTGGGCAATTATGATACGGAAGATTCTAGAACAAAGGAGAAGTACTTGTGTTTTGAGGTTTGTGCGTTATGCTTAAGTTCAACCATGCAGTCTTCTAGATTGTACATGTGGCAGAATCTGGTGGAATGTAGATGATGTCCAATGTCCAGTAGTGCTCGGATTTGCCATATCTACACCGTCTGATTGGCTTCATCCAATGACCATCTTTCAAATTTATTCGCACTCAATATAGGTGTATAGATATAGATATAGAGGTATATATATAGACTAGTTTGGCACATCATCTAAAGGATTTCTACACGCTCATTTTTTGTACAAATGTGCTCCACCATGCACCCGCCCGTTTGTATGTGGGAACAAGTGTGTGTGTGCACCTCTTCTCTTTCGCACATGTAGTCCGTGTGTGAGAGATACTAAGATATGGTGAGGGAATACGTGTCAATGCAATTTGTGTGAAGGAGCGGCCTATATACATACATGTATGTGCATGGGGCCAGGGTGATATACGAGAAGAGAGGGGAGGGGTCGACCGTGCAAGATATCGATAGAGACAGATAGAGGGAAGAGCTCTACGAGCGTACAAGCACTGGGATATGGGGGTGGGGGCTTGAAGATGGTGCGATGGGCCACGTGGAGGGGGACTATGAAGGAGTGCACAAGTGTGAGATCAATATTTAAAGAGAGGGGTGAATGTGCGGTTGCGTGTAGTGGCGGAGCCATTAAGAATAAATGAGGTAGGGGGCCAATCATTGCTAATCCTTTACGGGGAGGGACAATTCATCAACTTAAACCATTTTACCAGCAATTGATCTACTGATCACATTCATATTAGCCTCAATATCTGGTGATGTTAGGAGGGTCAGGGCCCTTGCTGCCTCCTATCTTCGCCACTGTGCGTGCTTCTGAGAGATGAAGCAGAATGCATGGATGATGAGAGGGGGCGATGGATATATAATGTGGGTGTATTAGCTATGTAATCCTATATAGAGAGGTATAGATTGATTGATGTGTGTGTGGGAAAGAGGGTGAGACCTGACTAGATATATAGATCAATCGGTTTGTGTGGAAAACTGGGAAAGACCTAGCTATATATACACACACATAGAGGAACATTGATCGTTGTGCATGCATGTGAGTGATAAAGAATGCCCAAAGTGATGAAGAGGGGGAGGTGTGTGTGTGTGTGCATGCATGGGAGACCAACCTGAAGAAAAATATTGCATGTGTGCGATGGATAATGCCGAGTGGTAGTGTGTGTGCATGCATGCACGAGAGAAAGTTAGTGGTACAATTATAAAGAGAAGACTGGGTGAGGTCATAATCAATGTAAAGTTGAATTCAAATATTTGAATAAGAGATCATGATGTTTGAAACCCATGCATGCATGAATATAACTGAGATATGCGCGGTGTGGTTTGGAAACGAGCATGCTATACTGTATACACATTGAACAAGGTCAGACTGATTTGAATTTGAGATACCAATGGTTGGCATCGTTTGTCCACATTGCATCCGTGCATGGACACACTGTTCAAATTGGAGATGATGGGTGGCTTTCGCATCACATATCTATATCTATACCCCTATATAGTGTGTGAATAACTTTGAAAGATGGTCGTTGGATGAAGCCAATCCGACGCTGCAGAGATGGCAAATCCGAGCACTACTGACCATTGGATATCATCTACATTCCACCAGATTTTGCCACATGTACAATCTAGAAGACTCCATGGTTGAACTTAAGCATAATGCACAAACCTCAAAACACAAGCACTTCTCCTTTGTTCTAGAATCTTCTGTATCATAATTGCCCAAATTTTTTCTACATGAACTTCCATTGTTTATTTTTACTTTATGCTTTACAATCACAATTCCATGAATCTTAAAATAGATTACCTTTTTTACAAAAACTAACTGATTTTGAATGAGATGAACTATAAGAATTAAATGAACATCTACATCATGCATATATGACCCAAAGCTTACATGATATAATGTGATATTTATTCATAATTTGGTTGCCAAATATCATGTGTGCAATGGACGTGTACCTTACTAGTCTAAATGGTGTTTGTGTGTGTGTTGTGCGTGTTAAACATGTTGTACATAGTATCATACATGGTTCAGATTTCGAACATCTAGCTAGAGCATACATGTACTATGATTTGAATTCAAATAAAATGGATACATATATTTGAATTTGAGATCGTATGTACGTGTAGTTCATATTTATATAGGAATTTACAACTCCTATATTCAGGTCATGTGTTGTGAAGATGATATTTAGATGGTTGTATAACTAAGCCGAGTACAATCCCATTCAAACAGGGAAAATGTACTCAAATTTAGTCCATATGCTAGACAACACGAATTGTTTTTTTATTGTTGAGGGAAGTGCAAATTGATTTGGTACTATACACGTCATGTTTGTTGTCCCGATTTTTTTAGTTTTGTTGTTCTATTTGAATGCATTTCTAGTAATATAGTAAAACAGGACATGGCTCTCTCTAGTGAGGTGTGAATTGTCTTTTTTGTACAAGTTAAGCTTGTTCTCCCGAAATTTCAAGCCGCGCCTTGTTATGCCGAAATTCAAGCTAGCATCTCTGTCTATCGTGCTGCGAAACTCCCGCCTCTTCAACCCGCGGCTTGTTACCCCGAAATTTTAAGATATATCTTTGTCTCATTGTGCTCCAAAAACTCCCTCCATTTCAACCCGTGCCTTACTATCCCAAAATTACAACGCGCGAGAAAACTCCCCCCTCCTGTGAAATCCCGACACACGAAATGCCCGTGATACCCCTGAACCGAAAGAACCACCTAGCTCAAATCAGTGGGGGTACTTTCGTAACTGACCCCACATTTCGGACAAGCACATCCCTAAGCCATGGTTCCCCCTCTCATCCCATCCGCCAACCCATTCATACACCGAGGCCGTGAAAACCAGCGAAGCCCCACACCCTCCTCTGTCCCTAGCCAACCGGAACCTCTTCCCCGACGACGGCGTCCATAGCAACACCTTGATGTCCCTCATCCACCGCACCAAATGAGGATATGTCGTTGATCTCTTCGTCTCGCCGGTTCAGCCACCCCGTCCTCCACCTCCAAGGAGCTTCCCCGATGTTCCCCTCGTCTTTTGCGCCACCTCCATTCCCACACTATCGTCTTCACCTGCACCACCGGAAGAGCAGCATCATCACCGATTCCTTGGATGAAGCTGAGGCCTAATCGGGGCCACCAACGAGGTTCTATACTAATCGCCACATTTTCTTCTCGATTCTCAAAGTGCTGTCGGTGCTCGTTCCCAAGCCGACATGGCACGGCTCCATCCACGGCGGTGTCACCAGCCACTTCCTCCACGGCGTCGCTCCCTCGGCGGCGACGTCCACATTAGTAGGAGCTACTGCTACTTTGGCTCTCGCTCACGCTGTTGCTCTGCTCTTGCTATTGGTCCCCTGCATGGTCTGCTCTTGCTCTTGCTCTTGCTCTTTCTCATGCTACTGCTCTCGCTCTTGCTCTTGCTTGCGTTGCTGCTCTACTCTTGCATGCGCTGCTGCTGCACGAGCAGTAGATCCTACTCTCGCTCGAGCCCATGCAGCCGCTACCCGAGATGCTGCTACACCACCAGCTGCCCCGACTCTCTCACGCGCTACTGCTCTAGGCACTGCTACTGCTTTTCTGCTACTATTGCATTTAGTTTCGATAGCAAAATTCAGTTTCGATGGTTAAATTCAGTTTCCACGGTTAAATTCAGTTTCGACAGTTAAGTTCAGAGATGAGTGGTTGATGTGTTTTACATATAGCACTTTGTGGTTATGTATTTTACATCATCTATTGGAGATGCTATTAGAATTCTACTCAGGTTAACGTTGCCACTCTTGTCCCACTTCAGCATCGCCGTCATACAACTCACCAGAGCTACTCCAACGACGAAACCCTCCATCACAGCGGATCAGTACCCCCGGCTCCATCTCCAGAGGCCTAAGATCTTCGTCCCCTCCTCCGACAGCCAAATCAGTCGGAGCATCCTCACCGACCAACCCAATCACGCTGAGATCGACATGGCTTCGCCAAAGAGGTTGTACACTTGTTGCATCGCTTTTTTACTCTACATGTTATATATATTGTCCACTGAGCACATGTAGTAACGTGAAATACGATTACGTTCTCCTACTATATGACAAGCAGTGAGGTACCAGGCAACTTAGCTATCTGTGATGGACTCTCTTGAGTGCCATCATTATTTATTTCTGTGTGTTTGAGCTGTGCATTTGTAGATGGGCCTGGGAGTTGATCTAGTAGGGTAGTGGCCTGGGTCCAAAGTAGTAGAAGTAGCACAAAAACATTTTTTGAGTGTAGGATTTTCCCTGTTCAAGCCTGCCTACTAGAATCGCTAGTGCTTGATAGGAAAAGTGAAGGAAAACATAGGAATTGGAAAGTTCCCTATGATATACTATTCATGCATTTGGTTCAAAGGAATGGAGCAAAGGAAAACTATAGGATTTGCTCCTTTAGTGTCGCCTTGGAAGAAAAACCGTAGGAATTTTAATATCCGCTTTTCCTCCTTTTCAAATTCCTATTCATGAAGCACAAGACTAAGAGATAGTAGCATAATAGCATTATAACCGTACATTTTCTTGTGGTTTGACTTAATCTCACCATGCTTCTTTGCATCCTGTGATCTTCCAATTCTTGTGAACCAAACACCCAGATTGGCAGAAATCCTGTGTTTTTAAATTCTCTGTTTAGCACGTGTATTCCTATCCTATTCCTGTGTATTTTCTATCCCTACATTGTTAGAATTCTCCAATTCAAACAAGCCCTTACACAATTACTTCTGTTACAGATATGTGTCAAAGAAAACCTTGTGTGGTTTGCCCCACTCCTGCCGTGCTGTGTTCCACCCCAGCTTAGCTGCTCCAACGATGAAAGGGTTCACCATAGCAGGGATCCGCCCTCCAGAATGTCTTCCGCCGCCTTAGATCTTCATCCCCGCTGCCAGCAGCCATGACAACTGCATTACCATCATCAACTGAGCAGATGACCTTGAGGACTACACGGGTCCACAAGATAGGTCGCACTCTTTCGTGCCTTCTTACGTTATGCATCGCTTAATATGATGACATGCTACTTTATCGTCCTGTTCACCGATTAGACTCTGAGTCGGGTCCAAACTAATGCTCAAACTTGAGTTTTTAAATGGTTGTGGGGTACATATTGGGGTAGCAATCAATACTATTTGTCTACTATCTGGTTAATCTCGGGTGTCTACTATGAGTTTCATGTTTGGGTGGAAACAAACATTAAAGGAGCCATTATCTGTATTTTTTAACTGAAGCTACTATCTGCATGCTATCATTGGTTTTGGGTCTATCCACAATTTGCTACCATCACTATGGATTTGTGCATGCACTCATTACATAATCTCACTATGTTTTATTCCTATGTACACAATGTTACTGAACATGTAGAGCAAAAGAGGCGAGCCTTGTGTGGCAATAAAATTTCATGTAGACGTCGCTCCATGGTCGGTGCAAAAGCAAGCCCCCCTCCCCCATTCCAGACTGTAATCAAGAGGAAGATAACAGTTTAGAGGGGGATTCAGAGGGAGTAGACCACTCGCATTTACCCCTGAGGTCTTTTTTCTCTAACTTGGCATGCTGATGTTGGTCATATCATGCATATGGTGCCTTGCATTGCTTACTTTATACATAAAATATGTCATCTGCTTAGTTTAGACATGCACTGTGTGAATTCCATCTGTTTAGTTTCTATATCATATACGTGAATCATGCAATGCCATCTTGTTTAGCCAGGCATCATATCTATGAATTTTGCAATGCCACACTAGTTAGCCAGTCATCTTATATGTGAATTTTATCATGCCATCCTTTTTTATTACATATTAAATTTGTCAGCAATTTTAGTACATTCAATTACTCTTCTTGTGCATCAGCCATTCGACACGGTCATGGAAAAATCTGGAGTGGAAACAAGGTCTTCAGAGCATACAATGCTATCTGACGAAGCGCATGTCTTGCTGGTTATAGATAGCTCTTCAAAGGGGGATTCAGAGACAGATGACCAGTCCTATCCCCCCCCTGAGGTGCATGCTCTAACTTGGCAGGGTTATATTGCTCATATCGTGCATATTGTGTCTTACATTGGCATGTCATTTGCTTAGTTTAGACATGCTTTGTGTGAATGCCACCTGTTTAGTGTCTAATTACCATGTATGTGAATTTTACAATGCCATCTTGTTGCAAGAGATTATATATGTGAATTATGCAATGCTATCTTGTTGCAAGGCATTATGTATGTGAATTATGCAATGCAATGATGTTTAGACAAGCGTCATATATGTGAATTATATCATGACATCCCTTTTTTGTATTAATCATTGCATTTGTCGACAATGTGTGTATATTCAACTACTCTTCCTGTGAATCGGCCATTTGAATTGGTGATGGAGAAATCTAGAATGAAAACAAGGTCTTCAGAGCAGAGAATGCTACCTGCTGAAGCAGATATCTTGCTGGTTACAGATAGCTCCTCGGAGGAGGATTCAGAGGCAGATGACCAGTCCTATTTCCCCCTGATGTGTATGCTCAAACTTGGTAGGGTTATATTACTCATATCATGCATATGTTGTCTTGTAATACTTAGTTTTTACATCATATACACAATATTGAATGCCATCTCCTTAGTTGACACATCATATATGTGATTGCCCTCTGCTCACTTGCTTAGTATATAAATCATATATTCGAAGTATATCATGCCATGATGTTTACATAGACAGCATGTATTGAATTATGGCATGCCACCCCATTTTCTAAAGACATAATATAGTTATATCATCTCATCCTGTTTACGTAGTCATCATATTTTGAATTATGTCATTCTATCCGTGAATTATATAATGCCATCATGTTTGTGAATCATGGCATGCCAACCACTTTAATAGACACATCGTGTAGTTATATCATGTCATCCTGTTTACATAATCATCATTTTTTAAGCATGTCATTCTATCTTGTTTAGTTAGCCATCATGCATATGAAATTGTGTCATGCTATCATGTTTAATTAGCCATCCTATATGTGAAATTATGTCATGCTATTCTATTTGGTTAGACAACATAAATGTGAATTATTTCATGCCATGTTTTCTTCCCTACTATCCATTGCACCTGTCTATCTTACAATGTCTGTACATTTAATTACTTTTCTTTTTTATCAGCCATTTGAATTGGAGGGGGTGATGGCAGTATCTATGGGAGTAAAAACAGAGTCTTCAGAAAAGACTGTGCTACCTGTCGATGCAGATTGAACCACGGTTGTACTTGCCCAAGAACCAGCCCCACCACACATAACCCAGACTCACGCAGATTGTACGCCTACCCAGTTGGACAGAGAACCAGCTACACCCCTTCTAACCCCAACCCCAGCAGATAGTAACCCAGTTCTAGTTGACACATCACCATCTCCACCACAGTGCACCCCAAACACGAGCAGTTAGTAAGGCAACTGCAGTGCCCAAAGCACGAGGACCACCACTCCGAACCCCAAGTCAACGCTTAAAGCAGAATAAGAATTGTTCTCGGGTCAGGTTCCGTAGCTATGGTTCATACTCCTTTGCTATTGCATCACTGTATTTACTCATACCAACTAATTTCAAATTTGAAGGATGCAATTGAAACTCCAATGGCGCAATAGGTATGTTTTAAACCTGTTTCTTTAACATGTTTGCTATTGTAACTTGCTCTATATTAATTTCAGTTTCAATTGAATAAACAGTTAAGTTCTCATGTCATGCACATTAGAAGTGTTGTTATTGATGTGTAGTTTCCCACACTTATATTCTGTCTATGCTGATTTGTCTTAAATAGATATGATTTGCACTGTCTCTATCTTGATTTGGCAACATAAACTAGAATGATATACCATACAGTGACCATACTACATAGATATAAGTTTTTTTCATGTTGTTATCCTGTCCACCTTACTACTGAACTGGTTTACCAAAATGAGTTTCATATACAACATGGTAAACCTGTGATGTGTCTATTTGTTTCTCTTTTAGAATGCGGACAAAATATGGGAGAAGAGTACCCTGTTATGCAATGGTAAAGGAAGTAATGCAGATAAGGTTCAAGATAGTGAGACATCCCTGATGGTCTCCATGAAAGCTGATAAAACTATATTGAAGACACTGAGACAACCCCAAGGTCCTGGCTTGATGTAGTGTTCGAGTTACTGGCCACTACTGCTGCCACCAGCTCTTTGAACTAACTATCTGAATCGGTTCGGCTTCTTGAGTCTCAACTTCAAGTTGAAAGACATTGATCAGATGTCATGTGACAGGAAGCTGAAGGACTAAGGAAATCCCTGCAGAATTCAGAAGCATACTTTCTGGTGCAACAGCAAGCATTGGAGGATTTAAGCACCAAACAAGAGAAATTTAATAAGCTTGCTAAGCATCTTGCCAGCATTATGGGTACCCGGGATATTGTTACTTGAGCTCTTCTGAAGTGGTTTCAGTTCTGGACTTGTTTTGTTGCGGTGTTTATTTGCACAGGTCGCCAACTTTGACAACCAGTGTATGTGATATGCTACTTTGTTCCCTATATTTGCACTGGTGGCGAACTTTGATGCCCAATGGATGTAATATGTGTAATAGCCGTGGTAGCCTAGCGTAAGTTGCTTGCTTATTTATTTCCTTGTTGTCTTGTTTATTTGTTTGCTTGTAGTCAGGGCAGTTCTTTTTCCGCGGTTTGCTAGTGGCCGCAATAACCTATTTTTTAAAACTAGGCCACAATAACCATGGGCTACATATTTATTGTAGTGACCATGGGTCTCCTATGGGCCGTAGAAACAATGGGCCTTCTACGGGCCGTAGAAACAATGGGCCTTCCACGGGCCATAGAAACAATGGGCCTTCTATGGGCCGTAGAAACAATGGGCCTTTTATGTGCCGTAGAAACAATGGGCCTTCTACGGGCCGTAGCATCAATGGGCCTTCTACGGGTCGTATGATCGATTGGCCAAACATGGGCCAATAACAGACCGTGTTATGGGCCATAAAAGGGCTAGAGTTGGAATCGTCCGTTCATGGGCTGACCATAACGGGCCGTTGTTAATCGGCCGTATTTGATGACGCTAAGAAAATGGCCCAATGAATTAACGGGCCGACTGTAACCACGGGCTGAATTTGGCCCACAAGCAGAAAAGGCCAGTAATGGGCCGCAAGTAACCGAATGCTGGAAATGAGCCCAAGAATAAATGGGCCTTGAGAAGGCCGAAAGATAACATGGGCTAGAAATGGCCCAATGGAATAATGGGCCATTAATGGGTATAAACCGATACACCATCCATTACTGGCTAGTTTCACCACGGGTCGTCAATGGGCCAAGAGTTGCAAAGGGCCTCATATGGGCCAAAAGACATCATGGGCCATACATGGGACGGATGTTACAACGGGCTGGAATCATATTGGACGGCCCAGATGACGCTACTGGGCATAACTCGGATAGGCCGTAACGGGCCGTGAGTTAGCGGGCTGTAAATGGGCTATATGCGAACAAGACATTAACAGGCTTTTTGTGGGCCGGCCCGCTACGTTTTGACCAAGTCAAACGGGTAGGCCTTCTCACCGGAATGGGCCTCTATTGGGCCATGCCACGTGTCGATGTATCATAGGCGCCTCCCATCCAATGAGTGGATGGCATCTGTCCCAACAGTGAGCCGACACGTAGTTCCTCTAGCCATTGAGAATTTTACACGTGGAAAATCCCCATTGGTCCGGCCTGTTAACGGGTTATCGGATCCAAAACTGGACCCGATGGCTTAACATCGACCCATTACGGTGGATGCCACATGTCGGTTACCCTTGACGAAAGCACTTCCATGACGCGCCATTTATCGTCATGGAAGTGGACACTTCCGTAATGATAATTTTGGTAATGTCATGGAACACTTCTACGATAGCACAGGTATGACTATCTTGATTCTGTCATAAAATTGTCATGGATGTATGCATGACAGAAAATGTGACCTACTGTGACAAACATGTATCATCATGGAAGTGTGTTTTTTGTAGTGCTAGTTGGCGTAGAAGATCATGCATCCAAACACAAAGAGTTGGCCAGGGACATAAACGTCTCCGCGGTTGGTGCCGCAGTTGATCTGTAGATGAGCCAGCGATCTTTCTAGTGATCACACAGCGGAACTCTCAATGAAAGCACCAGTGTCGGTGTCAAAACCGGTAGACCTCGGGGTAGGGGGTCCCGAGTTGTGTATCTCATATTGATGGTAACATGAATAAGGGAGATAATGTTTACCCAGGTTCAGGCCCTCTTGATGGAGGTAAAACCCTACGTCCTGCTCTTGTTTATATTAACGGAGATGTATCAAGTATAGAGTTGATCTACCTCGAGATCGTAAGGTGTGTTCTACCTCTAGGGCTAGGAGAATGTAATTCTGATTCGGTCCCCACTACGGGCTAAACCCTTTGGTTTATATACACATCAGGTAGGGAATCTAGGGTTACATAGTCGGTATCTGAGGATCGCATGGAGGCGGCAGGGAATATCTTGGAGTCTACGTCAATTCTTTGGTCTTGATCTCACCTAGGAGTACAACTTCTAGAGTCTTCCTTAATAAGAATGCATGCCCAATGGCCCAACCAAATGACTATGGGCCGACTAGATTAGTACCCCCTAGTCCAGGACACCGTCACTCTAGATGTCATACTTAGATAGATTTTATGCCTCCAAATGCCTGCCCGGACTATGGGTGGCACCTTCATTGTATCTGCATTTCCGTCGCTATTGTGCCTCCAGGTTGAGATGGGAAGTGGGGTCGATGCTAGTGCGTGTTGCCTCGCACGTGGGTCTGGCTTGTCAGCATAGATCTACCCGTGTAGTCCTAGCTCGTGCACACGATAATCGATCAAGGTAGTTTGCCCTATGCCGGCTTGTTAGTTCACCCAAATTTTTGCTTGTAATAGTTGCTTCATTTCTTGGCTACAATTGGTATTTTTGCACAACGGTGCAGTTGGTCTCTTCAATAGAACATCCACCACATCCCAAGACGGTACATGACCTGAACCATCCGAACTGGGGACTCCTACTCAGAACAACTAAATCCGCTCAAGACCATGCGAGGCCGGCTTGGGCGAGATAGTTCCATGCGGATGCAATGTCATGCAGTGGTTGAGGGGCCTTTCTGCCCAGATAGACCTTGATCCATCTGCCCGCTCCTTAGCCTTCCCAAGCCCGCGGACCAGCCCCTTGACCATGACAATGACCAACCCCTTGTTAGCAGCACCTATATATCAACCCGGTTGGGGGCGAGCGAGTACCTAGCCTCTTGGCATTGCAATCCTATCCGGATAGACCTGACGGCCTTCAGGACAGCCATCACAAGCACTGTCCGGATGGCCCTCTCGAACCACGTGTCACACGCAAACTCGAGAAAGGCACACACGTGGGCCCATCTAGCGAGACCACTCAATGTCCTACATCTCAAAAATGGATGGTTTCATGCCCCAGGAACACCGCCGTTGAGTTCAGGCAGATGCATATGTTATACACGAGAATATAAAGGCAGTAGAACCAGCTTTATTGCCATCTCTTGACAAATTCTGATATCCCGGCTTAAATCCGGGACACACCCGCCTTGTCCAACACGCCCGACACCCGCATCTTTGGACAAGATGTGGGGCACAAACATAATGCCTCACAAGCCCAAGGGAGCACTCCATTGTCATACCGCGTTCAACTTGCTGGTCGATGTGACGTAAATAAATTGGCACTCACACCATTGTACGCTAAGCTTCGCTTGAACGATAACCCAAATAGATTCGTAGCCCACAAAAACACCTGAATACACCCTGGCGACAAAGATGGACAAATACACATTGTGTACATGGATGCAGGGGCGTACCAAGCACACTGGAATGGTAAAAAATACACAAAAAGGCAATATCGAACTAGAATATTCATATCACATAGCCTTAGAAAGTATACCATCACTCCCTCAACAAACCTCTAACATGAACGCGAGGCAACCCGCTCTGCTCGATGCAGGCAACTTCAATTGTGTGCTCGATGCCGACCGCAGTTTCCTCTAGGCTCCTTGCTGCCATCCACCTTAATCATATCGAATAAATTCTACAGGAAGCCAGAGCCATTAGGACAGAAGCTTTGCATACCCAACAATAGCAGGCAAGGCTAAGAACAACCACAAAGGAATAACAAACAAGCAATAAGAGGAGTTGGAGCTGAGAGGAGGAAAGTAAAAACATGAACATCATAGTGGGCACGCATGCGTAAACTAACACTGGAAACAGAAATGGAGAATACACTCAAATGATGGAAGATGACAACAAAAGAACATATCAAAAATGAATCGAACCTCACGAATGAAGAACACGCTACTACACGACCCTTCCTGAGCTTCATAAAGCTGACCCTTGTGCCCTAGTGATGGTGTCCTGGATTAAAGGGTGCTAACCAGGTCGTCCCATGTTCTTCGGATTGGGCCAGTGGGCCTTCATTCATACTGAATATGGATTCCAGAAGCTGTACGCAAGGGGGCGTGGTCGACTACATCTGTTGAAGACTTGTCATATATAAGCCATGGGGTTTAGCTTGTAGTGGGGACATTAACATAATGTCATTCACCTAGACCAAGAGTTAGACCACATCTTATTATCTCGAGGTAGATCAACTCTGTACTTGATACATCTCCAGTAATATAAACAAGAGCAAGACATAGGGTTTTATCTCCATCAAGAGGGCCCGAACCTGGGTAAGACATCGTCTCGCCGTTCCTGTTACCATCTGCCCGAGATCCATAGCTCGAGACCCCTTACCCCAAGGTCTGCCGGATTTGACGCCAACACTGGTTCTTTCATTGAGAGTTCCACTTTGAGATCGACAGAATGATCGATGGAATCGCCGATCAATGGCCCCAAACTCCTAGGGCTGATAGCCATTCCTGAAACATCTCACATAGGGTGGAGGCAAACCATGACCCTTCACTGGCCCTACAAGGAATCCCTGCAAGAACGAAGGGCTGGGGTACTTTTTGGAAAGCGACTCAGACAGCGGCCGACTAGAGGCAACTAACAAAGTTCATCTTCAAATCAGTCCGGCCTGTCTGATGGCCGTAGATCTGACACGGTATGAGGAAAGTAGGGTTTCATACCCGCGATCCTTAGAGATCGGAACTAGTCCACTCACCTTCAACATAGAGTATCACCCTAATAACTTAGGTCCACCGGATGTTTGGGATCTGGCCTACATACAACAACTCCCTGGCGAATCAATCAGACAGTTCTTGGTTGGATTCTTCTGTGTCAAAAACAAGATATTAGATTACCTAGACTCTGACATAATCATGGCCTTTCAACGTGGATGCAAAGATAAAGGTGTTTCAAACGCCCTTGCTCGTCGATGTGTTCAAACACTTCCAGAATTATCCAATCTAGTGTCCTGATTCTGCACCATTGAAGATGCTTGGCTAGCCGGAGAAAACACAGAGTGTGAAGACCATCCAAAACATGATAGATCGGTACCTCGGGGCAAACCCCGTAAGAGGAACTTGGCTAGCACCTCAAAAGAACAAGAAAACCTCCTGCCACCCTAGGACCACCCTTGACAGTTTTTTGGATAAGCCATGCCCAATACACACTATTCTAATTAATTCCTGCCCAACTCAACGTCTTCGCAATTGTTGGGTGGTCAGGCAGATAGCTAAACGAGGACCCGCCCTTCTGGCGGGCACCCCAAGCTACATAGAACAAACATGAGATGAAGACGAGGTGATGATGATCTATGAGACCTTTGCGTCCAACAACCAGCGCAAACGAGCTCTGCGGGAAATCAATGCTATCCGGCAGGTGCCAATTCAGGCTGCGTGGATAGACACGCATATCACTTTTGATCACTGTGACCAGCCGAGGTCAACCTAGGGCAGGTGCCCCGCCGAGCTGGTCCTCAACCCAATCGTACATAGTTGCCGACTTCGGCGGGTTCTTATGGACGGAGACAACAACTTGAATTTTATGGCCCTGTTTGGTTCGGCTGTGGATTTCTAAAAGCAGCTGTGAAAAATCTGCTATGGAAAAACAGCTGTGGAAAATCTGATGTGAAAAAGATGTAGGTCATTTGGCAAACCAGCTGATACAGCTTTTACAGATTTTGGTCTGCAGCGGAATCAGATTTTGGAAAGCATGTCCTAGGCTGCTTCCGCTTTTGGTTCAGATTTTGGCAGCGGATTTCTAGAATCGGATTCTGCTGGGTTCGCCCTTTGGTTCAGATTCTGCTGCGCAGCAGCGGAATCCATTGATAAAAGTTGAACCAAACAGGGCCTATATATGCAGATACTCTGGATAAGATGCACATCGATAAATTGTGCGTAGAACAGAGTAACACCACCTTTAAAGGTATAGTGCCCGGGCGAGAGGCACGCTGCATTGGAAAAATAGTCCTAGATGTAGTCTTCGGAACGCCAGACAATTATCTCTCATAAGAGGTCATGTTTCATATCGCCCCTTTCAGTAGTGGATATCACGCCCTTCTAGGACAAGACGCTTTCTCCAAAGTCCAAGCAGTACCACATTACGGCTACATGAAGCTCAAGATGTCGGGCCCAAATGGGGTCATTACCATCTCAAGCGACCTCGATAGGGCACTTAAAGCTAAGAATAAAATGGCGTCACTCGCCCTTGAGTCTTTATCCGAAGACCTCACGGCCGAGGAGCTAACTGCGCTACGCGCCAAAGTCGACTGAGATGATGTCATCCTCGACAAACGGCCAAAGTCTACTTCATTCAAGCCAGCTGACGAAATAGTCAAGTTTGAAGTACAACCTACGGACCCATCTAAGACAACATCCATAGGGGCAAACCTCGACCCAGAGATTGCCGAGGCTTTACGCAATTTCCTCAAGGAAAACTAGGATATATTCGCCTGGCACCCTTCTGACATGCCAGGAATACCCCGCAGGCTCGCAGAACACAGCCTGAACATATTAAAGGGTTATAAGATTGTCAAACAAACACTTCAGAGTTTTTTTGAACCCAAGAGTCAAGCGATGGGCGAGGAACTAGCTAAACTACTGGAGGCCAAGTTCATCCAAGACATAAAACACCCTGACTGGCTGGCCAATTTAGTCATGGTACCAAAGAAGGATAGGTCATGGAGTTTGTGTGTCGATTTTAAAAGACCTCAATAAATCCTACCCCAAAGACCCCATCCCACTACCCCGAATTGACCAAATTGTAGATGCCACAATGGGCCATGACTCAATGTGCTTCCTGGACGCTTCCTCGGGATACCATCAAATAAATATGAAGGAATCCGACCAGGCAACAACACAATTCATCACACCTTACGGGTTGTTCTATTTTAACATGATGCCCTTAAGACTAAAGAACGCCGATGCCGATGCATGATTCAAACATGCATGGAGAAACACATCGGAAAGACCATCGAGGCATACGTGGACGATGTTATTGTCACACCCTAGCTAGTTCAAGCGTTAGAGTGTTGCATCATGTTTAAATTCCCAGAAAACTGAAATGGGGATGACAGAACCCCCAGCACCCCCCCTGGAACAACTAGGGTTTACTAAAAACTTTTTCAACGAACCTGAAATGCCCTTCTAGAAAGCCCACAGCCACACGCCGGCCACCTCCTGCTTCTGCCGACACCCAGGACGCCGTCTACGAGTGCCACGCAGACCCCCTAGACCACTCGACCGCTCCACTCTCCCCCTGCCTCGCCTCTCTCGCTCTCTCTCCGGAAGCAGGGCGAAGCCATCGCCGACGTTCGTCGCCACCGTGCTCCCCTCGCCTCACTGACCCGTCCAAAAGCCCCGCCTCATCGCCCTCGTCCTCTCCGCCGAGCCACGCCGCACCAGACGCCCCCAAACGTCATCACCACGGTCGTCTTCTACCTCGAGCAACCGAGATCGCCGACAACGCCCCGACGTCGTCCGACCTCCCCCGAGCCCGCTGAGACGCGTTCTGCAACCGCCGTGAGCTCCTCTACCGAACCCCTCGCTCCTTGCAGTCTATTTCCTCCTCTAGCCTTACTAACCACCGCGGCCGAAGCTCGCCGCCGCCGTGCCTCGTCGCCGTCGTGGCTAGAGCCATAGTGGCTCAAAGCCGAGCACACCTCTGCGCTCAGCACGGCTCCAGGAGCCCGTAGCGCCCACCAGTTCCTCCTGCCTTGCACCATAGCGCCGAACCCGTCGTTGCCCGAGCCTCGGCCACCGCCACGAGCTCAACTCCGGCGAGCTCACTCCACCGCAGCCTTTCTCGCTTGCTCCAATGGATGCGCGAGAGTGCCAGCTCTCTGTAGGTGGTCTCGGCCGCTAATTTGGTCGTCGGAGGGTAAAATCCGAGCCCCTCCGCCGTCTCGGCCTCGCCGGCGACTCAACGCCGGCGGGATTGACCCTGCTGACCAGGGGTTTGACCCCCACTAACTGAGTTGACCCGGGTGGGCCCAGTTTGACCCCCTGGTCTATGATAGATGGGACCCGCCTACTAATTAAGTTAGGATTAGGACTAACTAAAAACTAGTTAGGCTATGACACTGACATGCGGGACCCACTGGTCAGGTTTGACCTGGACCGTCCCAGTTGACTGCTGACGACACAGTGACGCAGTGCTGACGCAGTAAATCCTTTTCTGGATTTATTCTTTAATAGGAAATTCCAGAAAATAACCAAAACTTCTAAAAATCATAGAAAATCAACCATAGCTCCAAATTAAACAAATTATATATGAAAAATGATTAGAAAAATTCAATCTATCCATCTGTAATGGTTTCATGCATGACAAACTATTTTAACCTTGTTGTTTAGGTGAAACAAGCTAATACACTTTTATGCATAAGAACTATAACCTTCATTTGAATCTTTGATTCAAATGGACCCTTTTCAACTTGTTTCACATTGCATTAGGCAGGACGCATAATTTTTCCATGTCATAGCATGCATCATATTGTTGTGTATTGTCATGTGTTCATTATGTGTTGTGTGTCCTTCGTGGTAGGTTCTGCCTCCGAGGATAACCCCGAATATCCGTCTGAAGGGCAGTACCCTACTACCACTACATCAGGCAAGAAACCCATTGATCATTCTGATACAAACCCATGTTCTCACTTCTGCTCTTGTTTACTGCATTAAGACAACGCGATTCAAACTGCTATGTGCTACGGTAGTTGAACCCGTATCCTCTGCATGAACTGTCATTGCCACAGTAACTAGATGAAACCCACTAGCATGTGTAGGAGTTGATTGAGCCATGTATGTGATTCCTACCTTGCTATGCCTGTTATGCTTATAGTTGTGTCAGGTCTGGTTCATCTGGGTGATGGGCTAGAGTGAAATGGTTATGTCGGTAACGTGAGGGATGTGTTGAACATGATTTGGTAAAGGTATCGATGAGAGGCCATGTAGGAGTACATGGTGGGTTGTTTCATTGAGGCCGTCCCTAAGAACTGAGATCTGTATGTGTGATTTAAGATTCAGTTACTACCATACATTGGGCCCGAAACCAATGGACCCTCTCGGCTTCTTAATCACCCTGGTACTCTTTCCAGGAGTTGCAAATAGTTTCTGGTGTTTGTAGGTTATGTGTTGGCGGCCGTGCGTAGTGCTGACCCTAGGGGTGGGCTATGTTGCGGTAGATACACCGTGGCCGGGTATGCTGGGCGCCCGTTTGGCGTCTCGGGGCCCTGTTCACATCGTTCGGGGCCGTATGTGGAAACCTCGGTCAGACTCCCTGTGGATGGAACCTGGATAGGCGATAAACCTGGACTAGAGACTTGAGTGTTTAGGTAGGCCGTGGCCAACACCCTCGTTGGGCTTCCGCTTGAAGGTTGTCGAGTACATGTTGTGTAAACGGCGGTAAGTGGTGAGACGTGTATGAAGAAGTACACCCCTGCAGGGTTAACATCATCTATTCGAATAGCCGCGTCCGCGGTAAAGGACTACTTGGTTGCCTATACAGTTCATAGAAAAGTTAATGGATACTACTAAAAGACTCAAGATAAGTGTGAGTACCGAGGATGGCCCTCTCGTAGGACGACGAGGGAGGATCCCCGGTGGAGTATTGTGTTGGTGATTAGTGGACTCGTGTGCGAAAACTATTTTACTAGTGGTGTCCCGTAGGATAGCTTAGCCAAGAGCCAAAGCTAGCTTGCTGCAATAACTCCACCACCTTCTTGAGAATGAGCATGTATAGTAGGTCCTGATGTAAGACTTGCTGAGTACCTTTGTACTCATGTTTGCTTAATTACTGTTTTCAGATGACAACACCACCCCCTCCGATGGGTTCTATGTAGACCTTGATGTCGATGAGTGACTAGCCACCCAGGTGGTGATCCTGGCCATGGAGGGCCCTATGTAGATAGACAGGCTTCGAGAAGCCTTCTTTCTTTCTAGTGTCTATACTTAGACTAGTTGCTTCCGCATGTGCTTGTATGATTGTATGACTTGAGTGTCGGGTCATGTGACCCCTACCTGTATGAATATGTTATGTATGGCTCCTCGGAGCCTTTTTAAATAAAGAACTTGAGTTGTAGAGTTTTGTTGTGATGCCATGTTGTATGTACTCATATCGGGCATATTGTGTGTATGATTGAAATGCTTGGTATGAGTGGGATCCGACAATCTAGTTGTTTATCCTTGGCAGCCTTTCTTATGGGGAAATGTAGTCTAGTGTTCCTCGAGCCATAGTAGTCCGCTACAGCCCGGTTCACCGGAGTCCTGCTAGCCCAGCACTACTGCTTAGGACACTTGACTGGCCGGCATGTGTTTCACTTCGTTCCTATGTCTGTCCCTTCGGGGAAATGTCACGTGGTGACTTCCGGAGTCCTGCCTAGCCTGCTACAGCCCGGGTTCCCAGGAGTCCTGTTAGTCCAGTGCTACAGCCCGGATTCACACGCTGATGACCGACATTCTCGATGTGATTCACGTATGCCTGTCTCCATAGGTTTGTCCCGCTTTGGGTTCACGACTAGCCATGTCGGCCCGGGTTCTCTGTCATATGGATGCTAGCGACACTATCATATACGTGAGCCAAAAGGCGTAAACGGTCCCAGGCCATGGTAAGGCGGCACCCGTGGGAATACCGTGTGTGAGGCCGTAATGTGATATGAAGTGTTACCGGCTAGATCGATGTGACTTGGAATCGGGGTCCTGACAGCGTTGGCATCAGAGCCGGACTGCCTGTAGGTTCGTTGAGCCAAACTGGTCGATGTCAAGTCTAGAAATGCTTTAGTTATATGTAGGGGAATTGATTGTGGGAGGGAACGTAAGGCTCTTTTTACTCCTTTACCTTATGCCATCTAATCTGAGTCATTCTCTTCTCATTCAACGTGGGTTAAGGACTAGGCTCGCTTCTTCTATCAGGTTCACGTGTTACTAATCCGTAGTAGCTTATAGGGTTGTTGTTACAAGCCTCAGTATAGTTTCTACTACTTTTAGTATGTTGCCAGTTGAATCAGAACCTTGATATGATGTTGTTGAGTGGTATTGCAAACTGTTGTGGATGTCTCAAATCTTTTTCTGAGCATTTACAGCTGTTATGCTGTCCAATTTTCCCTAGAAATTCTAATGTCTTTGCATTGTGGTTGTGCTTTTAGATGGCCACTCGTGCTCAAAACCAAGTGGTTCACCTGACCCGGTGCCTCGATGTGCCCGGTCATACTGCTATGCTAGTCCGGGTAATGATCGAGACGGGTTACCGTTGGTATCCCGAATACACTGTCGAAGAGCAATTCCGAGACTTTAATCAAAGCCAATATTTCTGCACCGTCAAGATATTTCCTTCTTATCCTAGATCTACCGAGCCCCTCCACTGTTCCTATGGACTCGGGGTTACTGTTGAGATGGCTGTGCAGGATGCTGCCTATTCCATGATGACCATCATGCGAGTCCGGACTGGCCTGCTTCGGAACACCGACTTCCGTTATATGCCAGCTTCACTCCCGGGAGCGCAAGGGTATCTCCAGGCTATCTATGCTGACTCCACTCAGGAGGACTCACTAACTCGTACCACTGCCGAGATGCTCGAGGATAAGGACCGAGAGAATCGGGCCTTGAGACTGGAGCTTTTCAACACCCGTGCTGATCATTGGGCCATTTTGACTTGGTTTGCACCGGCTGTGCAAGCTGGAGGTATGGACACGAGGGATCTGTATCATGTGAGATCTGCTCTGCCAGACATGGTGGATTGGCATGATGTGGGAGGCATCACCCCACCCCGTGGCCCCCGCAGGCCACCGTTTGTTGGTCCAAGACCTCACCCTAGCCCGTTTGGTCCACAGGCTCCTCAAGACCGTCTGTTCCCGGATGATCATGTAGAACTTCCAGGCTATGGAGGTGACTTCTATGAGGACTACTACGGAGCTATCTGAGTTAGTAGTAGTATCACTAGCATTGTAATAGTTGTATCTCCACTGTCCTGCGTGACTTGTGGAATATGACTTAGTGTGTAATCAATTCCGGAGGTGTAGACAAATAATGTATAGGAGCTTGGAATGCCTCCGATGAGATGTAACGTCTTTCATCATAGTTGTACTGTAGCCTTGGCTTGTACTAAACTATGTATGGTGTGTATGACCATTGGTATATATATATGGCAGTTCTATATTACCATGACATACGGATGAACATCTCTACATTCCGTGTTATCCATTACATTCTGCACTTCCTTGCTAAGTTTGTGCCATCCTTATCTAAACCGTTGTCTTGTTTTTCTCCTAGGATGGTCAACACCTGCAGCAACCCTGCTGCCCCGGAGCAGGGGGAAGCCAGTGCAGTTAGGGGTGAAAATCTGCCTCACCCGCCTTCTATGGCCGAAGTGATGCTGGAGGCGGAAAGAAACAAGTGTGAGACTAACCGCTTGCTGTAGCGGATTGAGCAGAACACTGCACGCCATCAGCAAAATGACTTGGTGTCAATCAATGATTTTATCAAGCTGTACCCACCAAAGTTTAACCATTCCGTCGAGCCCCTCGACGCGGATGACTGGCTTCGCAGGATCACACACAAGCTACGTTCTGCCAACGTAGCCGAAGCTGATAAGGTTACTTATGCTGCCTATCACCTCGAAGGCCCTGCTAGCCTTTGGTGGGAAAATTTGGAAGCCATGCGCCCGATCAGCCAAATCACTACTTGGGCTGAATTCAGTGAGGCTTTCCGTGAGCATCACATTCCGGAAGGTCTCATAGATCGCAAGAGGGAAGAGTCCTGCAATTTCACCCAAGGAAGACTGACTGTGGATGCATATAGTCGTGAATTTGGGAACCTGGCACGATATGCTCCTAAAGAAGTATCTACCGACGCTAAGAAGCAGGCAAGGTTCCGTAAGGGACTTAGCCCTGAGCTTCACCGCGATCTTCGTCTGCACGAGTGCACCTCCTTCCAGAAGTTGGTCAATAAAGCCATCAGTGCTGAGACAGGCCGGTTTGATTATGATGCTTCACGCAAGCACTCCCGTGATTTTGGCTCTTCATCCGGCTCTGGATCTCAGAAGCGCCGGGTGTGGATTCCAAGCACGGCACTGCCACCCAGGTTCATTCCGAGGCCATCCTTTGAGGCGCCTCGTCCCAACCAGCAGTTTGCACCATCCAAGCCCTATGGTGGCCGCGCTGCTAATGCTGCTCCATGCCCCAATGTTGTGACATGTTTCAAGTGTGGAGAGCCGGGTCACTATAGTTGAGAGTGTCCCCAGAACAACAACCCCAATCAGTCTGGAAAGTCCGTTGGCCGTGGTAAGCCAGCGGGAAATACATTCTACGCCAAGCCGGTCACCACTGCACGTGGCCATGTCAACTATGTTTTAGCCGAGGAGTCTCATGAGGATCCTAACATCGTCCTTGGTACGCTCCTTGTTAATTGCCATCTGGCATCTGTTCTTTTCAATACTGGAGCATCTCATTCATTCATATCCGAGAACTATGCTCGATTGCATAACACGACATTCTGTGACATGCCCGCTACCATGGAAATTCAAACCCCTGGCTCTAGATGGCAAACTTCTAGAGTAAGCCATGGGAATGAAATTCTTGTCGATGGACTTGTATTCCTTACATCCTTAATAGCTCTCAAGTCCTCGGACATAAACATCATCTTGGGTATGGACTAGATGTCAGCTCATTACACTAAGATTGATTGTGCCACTAGAACCGTTCAACTTACTCACCCATCGGGCAAGACAGTCAATGTCTTAACTCGAGTGGCCAAGCGCCAGCTTTACTCCCTAAATGCCAACCCCCTTCCAGACCTTGAAGATATTCCGGTAGTCCAGGACTTTCCGGATGTCTTTCCAGAAGAACTGCCAGGTGTTCCACCTGACAGGGATGTCGAGTTTGTGATAGACCTTGTTCCAGGAACCGTTCCAATTTCTAGAAGACCCTATAAGATGGCACCCTTAGAACTGGCCGAGCTTAAGAACCAACTCGATGAGTCCTTGAAAAAGGGTTTCATCCGTCCTAGTTCCTCCCCTTGGGCTTGCCCTATCCTCTTCGTCAAGAAGAAGGATGGAACGGATCGGATGGTTGTAGATTACCGACCTGTCAACTTGGTCACTTTCAAGAACAAGTATCCGCTTCCTAGGATCAACGATCTATATGACCAGCTTGCTGGATCCTCAGTCTTTTCCAAGATGGATTTGAGGTTGGGCTACCATCAAATCAAAATCAGAAACGGGGACATTCCCAAAACGTCCTTTGTTACTCGTTATGGCCAATACGAGTACACCGTTATGTCCTTCGGTTTAACCAATGCCCCGGTCACCTTCTCTCGGTTAATGAACTTGGTCTTCATGGAATATTTGGATAAATTTGTCATAGTATACCTCGATGACATACTCATCTACTCCAAGAATGAAGAGGAACATGCCGAACATTTAAGGCTGGTATTGACGAAACTTCGAGAGCATCGCCTTTATGCCAAATTCTCCAAGTGTGAATTTTGGTTGCCAGAAGTGACCTATCTAGGCCTTGTAATCTCTGGTAAGGGTATTGCTATCAATCACGGGCGAGTTCAAGCCGTCCTTGATTGGACTCCACCTGAGACGGTCAAGCAAGTTCGGAGCTTCCTTGGCTTAGCGAGCTATTGCCGCCGCTTCGTCGAGAATTTCTCCAAGGTTGCTAAACCTCTAACTGAACTCCTCAAGAAAGATAAAAAGTTCGAGTGGACTCCACAGTGCGAGTTCAGCTTTCAGGAACTGAAAAGACGCCTGACATCTGCTCCCGTACTGGTACCACCAGATTTCTCCAAGGACTTTATTATCTATTGCGACGCCTCGCGACAAGGACTAGGTTGCATACTCATGCAAGATCATCAGGTAATTGCCTATGCTTCACGGCAATTACACCCACATGAGGAAAATTAGCCCACACATGATCTAGAGCTTGCAGTTGTAGTCCATGCACTTAAAACTTGGCGACATTACCTCCTCGGTAATCGTTGCGAGATCTTCACCGATCACCAAAGTTTGAAATATATCTTCACCCAACCGGATTTGAATCTCAGGCAAAGACGTTGGGTCGAGTTGATCTTGGATTACGACTTAGGAATAACTTACACCCCGGGAAAAGCCAATGTCATGGCTGATGCGCTAAGTCGTAAATCTTATTGTAACAACCTGATGTTACAACAAAGTCAACCACTTCTCCATGAGGAATTTCGTAAGCTTAATCTTCACATTGTTCCTCGAGGATTCCTATCCACCCTGGTGGCGAAACCTACCCTTACAGATCAGATCATCAAGGCACAGAAAGTAGATCTAGGAATCTCCCGTATTAAGAGAAACATTAAGAAAGGAGTCGCGAATTGTTTCTCCGTTGATGATCAAGGTGTCGTATACTTTGGAAACCATTTACTGATTCCCAAGGCACGAAACCTGAGGCGGCTGATCCTTAAGGAAGCTCATGAATCCCCTCTCACCATTCATCCCTGTAGTACTAAAATGTATCAAGACCTACGCCAGAGGTTTTGGTGGACTAGGATGAAGAGAGAAATCGCTCAATACATTGCTAATTGTGACGTTTGTCGTCGTGTTAAAGCAGAGCATCAACGGCCTGCTGGCACCCTTCAACCTTTGGATATTCTTGAGTGGAAATGGGATAAAATCAGTATGGATTTCATTACTAGGTTTCCCAGGACCAAGAGAGGGAATAATGCCATCTTCGTCATGATCGACCGTCTTTCCAAAGTAGCCCATTTCTTACTTGTTCGTGAGAGTATCACCGCTAGCCAGCTAGCTGACTTATACATCTCCTGAATAGTGTCTCTTCATGGTGTTCCATTGGAAATTAACTCAGACCGTGGGAGTCTCTTCACCTCTCGATTTTGGGAAAGTTTCCAAAATGCTATGGGAACTCGTCTCTCTTTTAGCACCGCCTTCCATCCTTAAACAAGTGGTCAAGTAGAGCGAGTCAATCAAATTCTGGAAGGTATGCTCCGAGCTTCTGTCATCTCATTCGGAATGGGTTGGGAGAAATGCCTTCCATTCGCGGAGTTTGCTTATAACAATAGTTATCAAGCTAGCTTGGGCAAAGCTCCTTTCGAAGTTCTCTATGGATGAAAATGTCGAACGCCTCTTAACTGTTCAAAAACCGGGGAAAGACAACTCTTTGGCCCGGATATGATTCAGGAAGCAGAACAGCAGGTTCGCGTTATTCGTGAGAAACTAAAAACAGCCCAATCTCGTCAAAAGAGCCAATATGATCGTAAACATAAGACCATGACTTGTGAAGTCGGCGAGAAGGCTTACCTTCGGGTAACTCCGTTAAAGGGAACCCATCGCTTCGGTATCAAAGGCAAATTGGCTCCTCATTACATTGGACCCTTTTGCATTCTTGCCAAATGAGGAGAAGTTGCCTACCAATTGGAACTACCTTCGCATCTTTCCAGAGTTCATGATGTCTTCCACGTTTCTCAACTCAGGCGTTGCTTCGCGGATCCTATCCATGGAGTGGACCACGAAACGCTTGATCTACAAGATAATCTTTCATATCAGGAATATCCCGTTCATATCCTTGATCAAGCCGAGCATACCACTCGACGCCATAACATCAAGTTTCTCAAGGTTCAATGGTCACACCACTCTGAAAAAGAAGCCACTTGGGAAAGGGAGGATCGTCTTCGACTCGAGTACCCCACCTTCTTCCCAACAGATCCTAAATCTGGGACGAGATTCTTTTGAGTGGGGGTGAGTTGTCACACCCTAGCTAGTTCAAGCATTAGAGTGTTGCATCATGTTTAAATTCCCACAAAACTGAAATGGGGATGACAGAACCCCCAGCACCCCCCTAGAACAACTAGGGTTTACTAAAAACTTTTTCAATGAACCTGAAATGCCCTTCTAGAAAGCCCACCCTTTTTGTTTTGGGTTAAAACCTTTGACAAAAATGGTGCATATTTTTCTTGGACATCTTAAGGTCATTGGATTAATTTTTATAGTATTTGCATTTGGGAATTTAAATGCTATAAAATATTTTAAATGCTCAAATAATCATAAACTAAAATGTTTGCTGTTGGATATATTCTAAGCAGTAGCCATGATTAATTTTATGATTTTTGGAAATGCCCTGGCATTTTTAATAAAGCCCTGAAGTTACAGAAATAATAGAATAAATAAAAACCAGAAAAGGAGAGAGAAAGGATCTTACCTGTCGCCCTGGCCTGGCCCAGCTCGGCCCAGCACACTGGCTATCGCCAGTCATCCTCCTCCTCTCGCCAGGAGCACGAGAGACGCGTGGCCGGCGCCCACAGCCACACGCCGGCCACCTCCTGCTTCTGCCGACGCCCAGGACACCGTCTACAAGTGCCACGCAGACCCCCTAGACCCCTCGACCGCTCCACTCTCCCCTGCCTCGCCTCTCTCGCTCTCTCTCCCGAAGCAGGGCGAAGCTGTCGCCGCCGTTCGTCGCCACCGTGACCACCGTGCTCCCCTCGCCTCACTGACCCGTCCAAAACCCCCGCCTCGTCGCCCTCGTCCTCTCCGCCGAGCCACGCCACACTGGACGCCCCCAAACGTCATCACCGCGGTCGTCTTCTACCTCGAGCAACCGAGATCGCCGGCAACGCCCCGACGTCGTCCGACCTCCCCCGAGCCCGCTGAGACGCGTTCTGCAACCACCGTGAGCTCCTCTACCGAACCCCTCGCTCCCCACCGTCTATTTCCTCCTCTAGCCTTACTAACCACCGCGGCCGAAGCTCGCCGTCGCCGTGCCTCGTCGCCGTCGTGGCTAGAGCCACAGTGGCTCGAGTCCAAGCAAACCTCTGCGCTCAGCACGGCTCCAGGAGCCCGTAGCGCCAAACCCGTCCTTGCCCGAGCCCCGGCCGCCGCCACGAGCTTGACTCCGGCGAGCTCACTCCACCGCAGCCTTTCTCGCTTGATCCAATGGATGCACGAGAGTGCCAGCTCTCTGTAGGTGGTCTCGGCCGCTAATTTGGTCGCCGAAGGGCAAAATCCGAGCCCCTCCGCCGTCTCGGCCTCGCCGGCGACTCAACGCCAGCGGGATTGACCCTGCTGACCAGGGGTTTGACCCCCGCTAACTGAGTTGACCCGGGTGGGCCCAGTTTGACTCCCCAGGTCTATGACAGATGGGACCCGCCTACTAATTAAGTTAGGATAAGGACTAACTAAAAACTAGTTAGGCTATGACACTGACACGCGGGACCCACTAGTCAGGTTTGACCTGGACCATCCCAGTTGACTGCTGACATCACAGTGACGCAGTAAATCCTTTTCTGGATTTATTCTTTAATAGGAAATTCCAAAAAATAACCAAAACTTCTAAAAATCATAGAAAATCAACCATAGCTCCAAATTAAACAAATTATATATGAAAAATGATCAGAAAAATTCAATCTATCCATCTGTAATGGTCTCATGCATGACAAACCATTTTAACCTTGTTGTTTAGGTGAAACAAGCTAATACACTTTTTATGCATAAGAACTATAACCTTCATTTGAATCTTTGATTCAAATGGACCCTTTTCAACTTGTTTCACATTGCATTAGGCAGGACACATCATTTTGCCATGTCATAGCATGCATCATATTGTTGCGTATTGTCATGTGTTGATTATGTGTTGTGTGTCCTTCGTGGTAGGTTCTGCCTCCGAGGATAACCCTGAATATCCGTCTGAGGGGCAGTACCCTACTACCACTACATCAGGCAACAAACACATTGATCATTCCGATACAAACCCATGTTCTCGCTTCTACTCTTGTTTACTGCATTAAGACAACGCGATTCAAACTGCTGTGTGCTACGGTAGTTGAACCCTTATCCTCCGCATGACCTGTCATTGCCACAGTAACTAGATGAAACCCACTAGCATGTGTAGGAGTTGATTGAGCCATGTATGTGATTCCTACCTTGCTATGCCTGCTATGCTTAGAGTTGTGTCAGGTCTGGTTCATCTAGGTGATGGGCTAGAGTGAAATGATTATGTCGGTAATGTGAGGGATGTGTTAAACATGATTTGGTAAAGGTATCGATGAGAGGCCATGTAGGAGTACATGGTGGGTTGTTTCATTGAGGCCGTCCCTAAGAACTGAGATCTGTATGTGTGATTTAAGATTCAGTTACTACCATACATTGGTCGGGTATGCGGGGCGCCCGTTTGGCGTCTCGGGACCCTGTTCACATCGTTCGGGGCCGTATGTGGAAACCTCGGCCGGACTCCCTGCGGATGGAACCTGGATAGGCAATAAACCTGGACTAGAGACTTGAGTGTTTAGGTAGGCCGTGGCCGACACCATCGTTGGGCTTCCGCTTGAAGGTTGCCGAGTACATGTCGTGTAAACAGCGGTTAGTGGTGAGACGTGTATGAAGAAGTACACCCCTGCAGGGTTAACATCATCTATTCGAATAGCCACATCCGCGGTAAAGGACTACTTGGTTGCCTATACAGTTCATAGACAAGTTAATGGATACTACTAAAAGACTCAAGATAAGTGTGAGTACCGAGGATGGCCCTCTCGTAGGACGACGAGGGAGGATCCAGTGGAGTATTGTCTTGGTGATTAGTGGACTCGTGTGCGAAAACTATTTTACTAGTGGTGTCCCGTAGGATAGCTTAGCCAAGAGCCAAAGCTAGCTTGCTGCAATAACTCCACCACCTTCTTGAGAATGAGCATGTATAGTAGGTCCTGATGTAAGACTTGTTGGGTACCTTTTTACTCATGTTTGCTTAATTACTGTTTTCAGACGACAACACCGCCCCCTCCGATGGGTTCTACGTAGACCTTGATGTCGATGAGTGACTAGCGACCCAGGTGGTGATCCTGGCCATGGAGGGCCCTATGTAGATAGACAGGCTTCGAGAAGCCTTCTTTCTTTCTAGTGGTAGGTTCACGTATGCCTGTCTCCATAGGTCTGTGCCGCTTTGGGTTCACGACTAGCCATGTCGGGTTGGGTTCTCTATTATATGGATGCTAGCGACACTATCATATACGTGAGCCAAAAGGCGCAAATGGTCCCAGGCCATGGTAAGGTGACACCTGTGGGAATACCGTGCGTGAGGCCGCAATGTGATATGAAGTGTTACCGGCTAGATCGATGTGACTTGGAATCGGGGTCCTGACAGCTATTGTTAGAACCAAACACGTCGAACAGTTGATAGACAACCTCCGCGACACATTAGCCAGTCTACGGGAATACCAAATTAAACTCAACCCGAAGAAATGCATCTTCGGAGTCCCAACTGGCAAACTCCTTGGTTTCATTGTATCTAGCCTAGGAATGGAAGCCAATCCGGCCAAAGTCTGAGCCTTCGACTGTTTGGAGGTACCAACTCAGCTCAACCACGAGGACCGGTGGCTTGGTGGGACGGGGTAGCTCAGCAGCTGAAGGGGAGTTATTCCCGCCAAGCTCTCTGCTGGGAACCCCGCGAGGCTCTACCGGGAGAGGCTTGCCGGAGTCCAATTTCCTCCTATTCCAGGCCATTGTTGCCGTGGATATGGAGGTCTGAGTAATATGGAGAACAAAAGTACCTGGTTCCATAGGAAACTTCCGCGCAATGCACTTTGACAGATGATCAACAATGCTATTTTACGCACACGGTATGTGCTCTGTTTGCAATCCGTCAAAGCGCTCCTGTAGACTTCTCACTTCCTCAACGTATGCCTCCATCAATGGACTTTGGTAATCCTTGTTGACTTGTCTCACCACAAGTTGTGAATCTCCTCGAATGATCAGCTTCTTGATCCTCAATTCTGTTGCAATCCCGAGCCCAGCAAGGATCCCCTCATACTCAGCAGTATTGTTGGTCGCCTCCTCTCGAGGAAAATGCATCTGGACGACGTACTTTAATTGCTCTCCAGTGGGAGCAACGAGAAGCACACTAGCCCCTGCACCTTGTAGAGAGAAGGCACCATCGATTTACATGATCCATTCTTGGGGTGCTTCCTTGCCAAGGATAACTGTCTCAGTTCCTCTTCATGAGGGGTTGGCGTCCATTCTGCAATAAACTCTGCCAATGCCCTACTCTGAATTGTTGATGTGCTCTCAAACTTCAGGCCAAAGCTGGATAACTCCAATGCCCACTCCACTATTCTGCCGGTATGTCGGGACCCCGATCCTAAGTCACACCGATCTAGCATCTAACACATCATATCACTTTACGGCCTCACGCACGGTATCCCCACGGGTGTCGCCTTACCATGGCCCGGGACCATTTGCACCTTTTGGCTCACGTATATGATAGTGTCGCTAGCATCCATATGACAGAGAACCCGGGCCGACATGACTAGTCGTGAACCCAAAGTGGCACTAACTTATAGGGACAGGCATACATGAATCAACCTCGAGCATGTCGGTCAACAGCGTATGAATCTGGGTTGTAGCAACTGTGCTAACAGGACTCCAGGAACCCAGGATGTAGCAGGCTAACAGGACTCCGGATGTCTCCGCATGACATTTCCCCGAAGGGACAGACACAGGAACGAAGTGAATCACATGCCGGCCAGTCTAAGTGTTCCAGAGCAGTAGTGCTGGGTTAACAGGACTCCGGTAAACTAGGATGTAGCGGACTACCAAGGCTCAGTGGAAGCACTAGACTACATTTCCCCATAAGAGAGGCTACCAAGGATAAACAACTAGATTGTCGGATCCCACACATAGCAATACACGTTACATGTACGCATAACATGCAAGTACGTGATGTACAACATGGCATCACAACATAACTCAAACTCATATAGATAAAGGCCCAGAAGAGCCACGTAGCATTCAATACAAACAGGGGTCTCATGACCCATCATTCAGAGCATACAGGCAACGGAATCATTACATGTTTGAGTACAGACAACTACAAAAGAAAAAGGCTGAGAAGCCCGACTATCTACAAGACCCTCCCGAGGGTACAAGATCGTAGCTGGGATACAAGCTACTCGTCGAAGTCACTAGTGTAACCAATTGCAAAACATAAATAAGCAAACGTGAGTACGAAGGTACTCAGCAAGTCTTACATTAGAACTATCTACATATGCAACATTATCAACAAGGGGGTGGTGGTGTTTTAGCAGCAGCAAGCCAGCTTTGACTCAGTGGCTAACCTATACTATGAGTATCAGAAACTTCTTTGAGGTGAGAAGACACACACGAGTCCACATATTCACCATATCAATACTCCACTATGGATCCGTTCCCGTCTCCCTACGAGAAGGCCATCCATAGCACTCACGCTTATCTTGCGGATTTTAGAGTATCCACTTCAAGTTTTCTATGTACTACATAAGTCCTCCAAGTTTCCATATCCGAGGAAAACGGCTATTCGAATAGATAATGTTAACCCTGCAGGGGTGTACTTCTTCACACACACTCTCGCCACTTATCGCCATGTACACGTCATGTACCTCGGCAACCTTCAAGCGGAAGCCGGGCGAGGGTGTCGGCCACGACCTGACTAACCACACAAGTCTCTCGTCCAGGTTTATTGCCTATTTGAGTTCCATCCACAAGGAGTTCCGGCCGAAGTCTCTAGTACGACCCCAAACGATGTGTGCAGGGTTCCCAAGCCCACCATTCGGGTGCCACTTGGTACACCGTGCCACGGTGCCTAGTCTGTCCCAATCCCGTCCCGTCGGACACCACCTAGTAGACAACTAGCACTACCTACAAATGCCAGAAACTAGTTGCAACTCCTGGACAGAGATCAAGTAGATTAATAAGCCGAGAGGGGACGGATAACTGGAACCCAATGTGTGGTAGTAACTGGACTTGGATAACATACACAGAACTCGGTGCTTAGGGACGGTTCCAATGAGACAACCCACCATGTACTCCTACATGGCCTCTCATCGCTACCTTTACCAAAACGTGTTCACACACTTAGCCTTTATCGGTAGGACATGTTCACCACTCCGATTCATTCCCGATGAATCATACCTGACACAACTCTAAGCATAGCTGGCATAAAGAAAACAAGCATGGATGAGTAGGCACATCAAGGCTCAAGCAACTCCTACTCATGCTAGTGGGTTTCAACTATTTACTGTGGCAATGACAGGTCATGTAGAGGAATGGGTTCAACTACCGCAGCAGAAAGTAGCAGTTGAATCGTTGTTGTCCTAATGCAGTATAAGGAGCAGGAGCGAGAGAGTGGGATTTATCGAAATGCTCAAGGGGGGTTGCTTGCCTGATAGATCAACGAAGGGGTACTGCTCCTCTGACAGGTACTCGGGAACACCTTCCCGAGTGGAACCTATCGAAAAGAAACGGTGCCGGCAATCAATACACAAACAAATGCAACAATATGATGCATGAACATGACATGTGCAAATGCTATTGTTTGGGCTAATGCAAGATGCTACCAAGTTGGTTGAAGCCCATTTGAATCAAAGATTCAAATGCAATTTAAAATGAAGCATTTAAAATGCCCATATTATATTTTCACTTATACAGCATGTGTAAGTTGGTTTTTCATGCATGGAACTGGCATAAATGGATTCCTTGCATTTTTCTGATAATTTTTCATATATAAATTATTTCATTCTGAGCTACGGTTGAATTTCTATAAATTTTAGAAGTTTATATCATTTTCTAGATTTTCCTAATTTATTTTAATACCAGGAAATGAATAACTGCATCAGCACTACGTCAGCATGACGTGAGCGAGTCAACGGGGCTGACCAGGTCAAACCTGACTAGTGGGTCCCACTGGTCAGTGACCTAGTCAACTAACTAAGTTAGTTAGTCCTAACTAACTAGGCAGGGCCCACTAGTCACTGACTGTAATAACTAACCTAGCTAGTTAATTAGTGCTAACTAGAGTAATAAGTCGAGCGGGGCCCGCAAGTCAGTGAGAGAGAGGGGGGGAGGTCAAACTAGGCAGTGGGGTCAACCCATGCCGGTCAACGGTCAGTGGTCGCCGGCGTTTAGCCGCCGGCGAGTCCGGACACGGCGGTGCGCTGTGGGTTTTGCCTATAGGGTGCCATTTGGTGCACGGAGCGCAGCTACAGGGTGCGAACGCTCGTCCGCATCCAACCGTGGTGGTGGCGCGGCCGGGGAGTGGCCGGAGTGGCGCCGGCGACGACGAGTGCGGCGGCCGGAGTTCGGGCGTGCTCGGGTTGGAGCTAGGGGCACGTGGGGAGGAGCTGATGGTGGCTACATGCTCCTGGGGAGGTGAGGAGAACGATGATGCATGCAGGAGCGGTTGGTTCGGACTCTGGCCACAGTGGCGCCATGGCCGACGGCACGGAACTCTCGGCTCTGGTGGCAAAGGCGGCTAGAGGAGAGGAACGAGCTCGGGGAGGAGGGGAAAAGGCAGCGGAGCTCACAGAGGACTCGTTGAGCAGGCCAGTGGGCTCGGGGAGGCACTGAAGACGGTGAATCGGAGTCGGCTGTCGGCAGCGTTCGAGGTTGAAGACGATGGTGATGGCGATGCTATGACGCGCCCCGGCTCGCTTGACTCGGTGGAGATGACAAAGACGACGTCGCGGAGCTCACGGGCATGTCCAGGGGGCGACGGGGAGGCAGTGGCCGCGGTGGTGCTTGTCGGCGGCGACGGCAGCGCTTTGGCCGTCACGGGAGAGGGTGACAGAGGAGAGGAAGAGGGCGAGGGAGAGTGAGAGAGGTGTGGGGCGTCTCCATGGCGTCCACAGCGGCGTCGGGAAGGGGACAGGCAGGCAGGGAGAGAGGAGGTGGCCACGGCGTGTGGCCGCAGGCGCTGGGCACGCGCCTCTCGTCCTCCTGGCAAGAGGAGGGAGATGACTGGCACGACCAGCTGGCTGGGCCGGCCAGCTGGGCCGCACAGTGCCAGGCCTCAGGTAAGTTTTCCCTTTATTTGTTTTCTTTTCTATTTCTAACATTTGTTTTTGACTTAAAATAAATACTAGCACAAATCTAAAAATGTTGGGATTCCTTGTGACCACTAGTTATAATATACTAGAGGCCCTCACCAATTTCCAACATTTTTGGAGCCTTTAAAATATTTATATATTTTAAACAGCTCCAATTCAAATACATATGGGTTCATTCAAAAATCCAAAATGTTTAGCAAAAATATGCATCACCTCTGGTTGTTGTTTCCAACATTTTCCAAAGAGCACGAACATTTTTGAAGAGCATTTTGGGTTCATTGAAATTCCATTTTAAATTTGAATCTATTTGAATTTGCTTTGGTGCTAGGGTTTGAAACATTCCCCATTTCAATTTCATTTGAAAATTAAACATGATACACAAAGCAAGCCTAGATCATACTAGAACTAGGGATGTGACCACTCGCCCCCACTCCAAAAAATCTCGTCCCGAGATTCAGGAGTCTGCAGAAAGAAAGCGGGGTACTCAAGTCGAAGACGATCTTCTCGCTTCCAGGTAGCTTCTCTCTCGGAATGATGAGACCACTGAACCTTGAGAAACTTGATGTTATGACGTCGAGTGACACACTCTGCTTGATCCAAAATGCGCACGGGGTACTCTCGATAAGTGAGGTTATCTTGGAGATCAAGCATTTCGTGGTCCACTCCGTGGATGGGATCCGAGAAGCAACGCCTGAGTTGAGAGACGTGGAAGACATCATGAACTCGAGAAAGATGTGGGGGTAGTTCCAACTGGTAGGCAACCTCTCCTTGTTTAGCGAGAATGCGAAAAGGACCAATGTAACAAGGAGCCAACTTGCCCTTGATACCGAAACGATGGGTACCCTTCAAAGGAGTAACCCGAAGGTAAGCCTTGTCGTCAACTTCATAAGCCACTTCCTTATGATGACGGTCATACTGGCTCTTTTGACGAGATTGGGCTGTTTTCAAATTCTCACGAATAATGCGAACTTGATCTTCTACTTCCTGAATCATATCCGGCCCAAAGAATTGTCTTTCACCGGTTTCTGACTAGTTCAAAGGTGTTCGACATCTTCGTCCATAGAGAATCTCAAAAGGAGCTTTCTTAAGACTGGATTGATAGCTATTGTTATACGCAAACTCGGCGAAAGGAAGACACTTCTCCCAATCCATACCGAATGAGATAACACAATCTCTAAGCATGTCTTCGAGAATTTGGTTGACCCTTTCCACCTGACCACTTGACTGAGGGTGGAAAGCGGTACTGAAGGAAAGATGGGTTCCCATGGCATTCTGGAAACTTTCCCAGAAATGAGAGGTGAAAAGACTGTCACGGTCTGAATTGATCTCTAGTGGAACACCATGGAGTGACACTATTCGGGAGATATATAAGTCAGCGAGCTGACTAGCAGTGATACTCTCTCAAATAGGTAGGAAGTGAGCCACTTTGGAAAGACGATCAATGACTACGAAGATAGCATTATTTCCTTTCTTGGTCCTGGGAAAGCCGGTAATGAAGTCCATACCAACTTTGTCCCATTTCCACTTGAGAATAGCTAAAGGTTGAAGGGTGCCAGCAGGTCTTTGATGCTCTGCCTTAACGCGACGACAAACATCACAGTTGGCAATATACTGAGCGATTTCTCTTTTCATCCTAGTCCACCAGAACCTCTGGCGTAGGTCCTGATACATCTTTGTACTACTGGGATGAATCGTGAGAGGAGATTCATGGGCCTCCTTAAGGATTAGTTGCTGCATCTGTTGACATTTGGGAACCACCAAACGGTTTCCAAAGTAAACAACACCTCGTTCATCCATAGAGAAGCAACCAGCAACTCCCTTGGAGATATTTTTCTTGATCCGAGAGATTCCCGTGTCATGCTTCTGAGCCTCTATGATCTGATCCGTAAGGGTAGGTGTAGCGACCAGACCTCAAACAGTCTGATCTCTGTGCTTCGGTGTCATCCCTGGATCAGTAATGCTGACACCACACAGTACTCGGAGGATTTATAGCAGAGTAGCAATCACACACTTATTACATTGAGTGTCTCAAAAGAGAACTTATTACAATAAATATGGCTTAAGGTCATCTAATAACGAAAACAGCAGAAGGCTTGGAAGATAAGTGAGTCCATCAACTCCAACGGCATCACTGAGTATAGAACCACGACCTAAAAACTCCTTATTCGTCGTCTGAAAAGTCTGCAACATTAACGTTGCAGCCCGAAACGGGTCAGCACATGGAATATGCTGGCAATGTAACACATAGAGAGTAATGGAATGAAACAGCTATACTATTTGCATATTTGGCTGGTGGAAAGCTCTATGGTTACAGTTTTGCGTAAAGCCAATTTTTCCCTACTTTAAAGAAATAAAATTTATTTAACTATCATGGTAGTTGTTAAACATTGAGAATGGCTAACAGCATCCTCAATCCCAATTAAGCATCATCATTAAACATAACCCAACAAAATTAATTTAGAGTAACATGTTGAGATTCACATGATAATCCAGGTACTAGATACTCAAGATGTCCATAACCGGGGACACGGCTAACCATGATTAGTTTCTTACACTCTGCAGAGGTTTGCGCACTTTTCCCCCACAAGACTCGATCGCCTCCGTTTGGTTTCTCGCACTACATGGTGTTTGAGAAGACGGATGACCGAGACATAGTCTTTTAGAAGCGCTAGCACCTTACGATCGGGTAGACCGTACCACCTACATCCCCTACATCTGCTAGTCTACCACTGTAAGAGTTCACACGACTTAGTCAACTATGCTAGAGCCCATAATAGCTTGTGGCTGCACACGGAAGTTTCTAGTATGAATAGTCTCATGATCCCTTTGAGCCTGGGTGGCGGTCCAAAAGAAAACAGGCAAGTCCTGGAATACCCAGGTGCCTCAATCCACCCAGATGTGTGTTTAAGTTGCCACCTTAAATAAACCATTAATTAATAAACTCACATATGTCATGGATATCACTCACCCAATCCACGTCTACTAGCATAGCATGGCATAATGGCAAACGTAGAAGTAACTCCCAAAGGTTTGATAATAAATAGGTAATAGGTACTACCTCATCTACTTCCCATCCCACAATTTAATTAGATCCTAATCATGCAATGTTTGAGGATTGATCTAATGCAATAAAACTGGGTAGTAGGAAAGGTATGATCAAAGTGTTACTTGCCTTGCCGATGATCCGCGAAACCTAGAGATTCGAAGTAACAGGCGGCGCACTCCGGGTATTCTATCGCAGACAAACAAACAAGCATACAATAAGTACTCATCTAATGCACAGGTAAAAGTCAAATAATAGATCTAACCAGAAGGTTCAACTTAAGAACTCCGGTTGGCAAAAAGAATCAAATCGAACGAAGCAACGAAAGTCAAACGGCGAAAGAAAACAACTTCTTTCTACTAATCTGGATCTAGGGCAAATTTTAAAGTAGAAAAATCTTGTTTAAGTTGGTTAAACAGATAGAGGGTTTCGAGACGAAACTCTAGGCGCTTGAATCGCCTGATTCCGATAAACGAGCGAAAAGTTATACTAAAAAGAAAATCGGATCAGGAATCGCGATCAGAAAAATCGCGGATTTAATTCGAGAAAAAGAAAAACGACGAACGTTCGCTAGAACGAACGAAAGGACGAACGCTCGCTATTTAAATAAACCGGAAAAACCAATCTATTAAAAAAACCGAAACTAAAAAAACCGGCGAAAAACCGACGAAAACCGATCTAATTTTAAAAAAAAACGATGGCACGGAAGTCGAGGCGCGGCGAACCTCGGCGACAGCGGCGGCGCGGGAGCGGGTGGCGGCGGCGGCTAGGGGCTGGGCGGCTAGGGTTTCTCCCGGGGGGCTGGGCCGGCTTTTAAAGGCCACCTCGGGCCGGAGTCCTATCCGGACACGGCCCGTAGGTCGGTTCGTTTTTATTATTATTATTATTATTTTGCTCGGAAGAGAAGTAAAAAGAAATACTAAACGGACTCCAAAAATTCCGAAATAAATTTTCACGGGCTTCTAAAATCAAGCCGCACAAGGTGAACATTTATTTGGGACCTAAATGCAATTTTGAAAAATGCACATTTTTCCTAAATTCAAATAAAACACCGAAAAACTCCGAAATAAAATCCTATTTGATTTTATTATTAAATCCTCAATATTTATTTATTTTGGGAAAGTCATTTTATTCCCTCTCTCATATTTTTGTAATAGAAATAATTGATGATAAAATAATTAAAATCAAATGATCCTATTCTCAAAATTTGAGAAAACTCAAATATGAAAATAACGAAATCCCCAACTCTCTCCGTGGGTCATTGAGTTGCGTAGAATTTCTAGGATCAACCAAAATGCAAAAATAAAATATGGTATGCAATGATGATCTAATGTATAACATTCCAAATTGAAAATTTGGGATGTTACGGTAGGTTTTGCCACCAAGGTAGAAAGGGAACCATGAGGAGCTATGTGAAGGTTAAGCTTACAGAATTCCTCATGGACGGGTGGTTGACATTGTTGCAACATGAGGTTGTTGCAATAGGATTTACGACTTAAAGCATCAGCCATGACATTGGCTTTGCCTGGGGTGTAGGTGATTCCTAAGTCATAATCCGAGATCAACTCCAACCAACGTCTCTGTCTGAGATTCAGATCCGGTTGGGTGAAGATATACTTGAGACTCTGATGGTCAGTGTAGATTTCACAACGGTTACCAAGAAGGTAATGTCGCCAGGTCTTAAGTGCATAGACTACAGCTGCAAGCTCTAGATCATGTGTAGGATAATTTTCCTCATGTGGATGCAACTACCGAGATGCATAGGCAATCACATGACGATCCTGCATAAGAATGCAACCTAGTCCTTGACGCGAAGCATCGCAATAGATAACAAAGTCTTTAGTGAAATCCGGTGGCACGAGTATGGGCGCAGAAGTCTGGCGTCTTTTTAGTTCCTGAATACTATGCTCACACTGTGGGGTCCACTCAAACCTTTTATCTTTCTTGAGAAGTTCCGTGAGGGGTTTGGCCACTTTGGAGAAGTTTTCAATGAAGCGGCGACAATAACTGGCTAGACCAAGGAAACCCCTAACTTGTTTGACCATTTCGGGTGGAGTCCAATCGAGAACGGCTTTAACTCTCTCGGGATTGACAGCAATGCCCTTAACAGAGATCACGTGGCCTAGATAGGTCACTTATGGCAACCAAAATTCACACTTGGAGAACTTGGCATGAAGGCGGTGCTCTCTGAGTTTTTCTAACACAAGTCTAAGATGTTCAGCATGCTCTTCCTCGTTCTTCGAGTAAATAAGAATATCATTGAGGTAAACCACGACGAACTTATCTAAGTACTCCATAAAGATCAAGTTCATCAAGCGAGAGAAAGTAGCTGGAGCATTGGTTAGGCCGAAAGACATCACGGTGTACTCGTATTGACCATAACGAGTGACAAAGGCCATTTTGGGGATGTCCCCATTTCTGATTTTGATTTGGTGGTAGCCTAACCTCAAATCCATCTTGGAAAAGACTGAGGATCCAGCGAGCTGATCATAAGGTCGTTGATCCTGGGGAGCGGATACTTGTTCTTTATCGTGACCACATTAACGGGATGATAATCTACAACCATCCGATCCATACCATCCTTCTTCTTGACGAAGAGGACAGGACAAGCCCAAGGAGAAGAACTGGGACGGATGAAACCCTTTTGCAAGGACTCATCAAGCTGTTTCTTAAGCTCGGCTAACTCCAAAGGTGCCATCTTGTATGGTCTCCTAGAGATTGGAACAGTTCCTGGGATAAGTTCTATGACAAACTCTACATCTCTGTTAGGTGGGACACCTGGCAGTTCTTCTGGAAAGACATCTGGGAAGTCACGGACTACCAGAATATCTTCAAGGTCTGGAAGAGGGCTGGCATTAAGAGAATAGAGTTGACGCCTTGCAACTCTAGTGGAGACAGTGACTATTTTGCCAGATGGATGTGTAAGCTGAACAGATCTAGTGTAACAATCGATCTTGGCATGATGAGCTGTCATCCAGTCCATGCCCAAGATGATGTTAATATCTGAAGACTTGAGAGATATCAAAGAAGCAAGGAATACCAGTCTGTGAACAAGGATTTCATTACCATGGCTTACCTTGGAGGTTTTCCATTTGGAACCAGGAGTCTGGATTATTAGTGGAGTTGGCATATCACAGAATGACATGTCGTGCAACCGAGCATAACCTTCGGATATGAAGGAGTGAGATGCTCCAGTATCGAACAGAACTGAAGCTGGGTGACAATTGACAAGAAGCGTTCCCAGTACGACGTCGGGATCATCTTGAGCTTCTGTAGCTGAGACGTGGTGCACACATGCCCGTTCAGTGGTGGCTGGCTTGGTACTGATCATCTTGCATGATGGCTTTTCACGGCCAACAGACCTCTCAGACTGGGGTGGAGTATAACTGGACTGAGGGCAGTCACATGCATAGTGTCCTGGTTCTCCGTGGGTGAAGCAAGTTCCTAAGGTAGGACGTGGACCTACATCGGCAAGTGGTCCACTAATAGGCCTGGGTGGAGCACGTTGCTGAGCTAGGTGAGGCGCCACATCAGATGGCCTCAGTGCATATCCAGGTGGAAGAGCTGAGTTCGGAATCCAAATCCGTTGCTTCTGAGAGCCAGAGCGGGAGGAAGAACCGAGATCACGGTTGTGCTTACGAGACTCCTCGTAAGTGAGCTGAGTTGTCTCTGCATTAATGGCCTTGTTCACAAGAGCCTGGAAAGTATCACAATGATGCAGGTGGAGATCATGATGCAACTTAGGGTTGAGACCCTTCCGGAACCTAGCCTGCTTCTTGGCGTCCGTGCACACTTCTTCTATAGCATAGTGGGCGAGGTTTCCAAACTCTCTACTATAAGCATCAACAGGTAGCTTACCCTGGGTAAAACTACAGAAATCTTCCCTCTTGCGGTCAATGAGAGCCTGAGGAATGTGGTGCTCATGAAAAGCCTCGGTGAAATCCCTCCAGGTAGGAATCTGGCCAGCTGGAAGCATAGCCTCATAGCTCTGCCACCAAATACTAGTAGGACCTTCCAGGTGATAGGTAGCATAGGTGACCTTGTCACCTTCAGCCACGTTCACAGAACACAGTTTAAGAGTGATGCTACGGAGCCAGTCATCTGCATCGAGTGGCTCAATGGAATGATGGAAGGTGGGTGGTTTCAGACCAATGAAGTCGGTGATGGAAACCAACTTCTTACGCTGATGTGCGGTGTTCTGCTCAATCTGTGCCAGCAAGCGGTTAGTCTCACGCTTGTTCCTCTTGGATGCTAACAAGAACTCTGCCATCAAAGGCTGGTCAGGAGGATCCTCATCCCTACCATCTCCATGGTTCTTGCTATGAGCAACTGATCCTTGGTTAGCAGATGACATCCTGGCATAGAAACCAAGGAAACAAGGATGGAATTAGCCTCGACATAAGGATGCGGAATGTAATGCAAAAGCATTGGAAACTCTTGAAATCCTAGGACAATTTTGGCAGCATAACGGTTGTAAATGCTCAAAAAAGATTTTGAGACATTCATCAAAGGAATAGCATAATCACTCAGCATCATAATATCAAGGTTCTGGGTCAAACTGATGACACACTGAAGTAGTAGAACTGTATGGAGACACAAACTCAACAATCCTAAGACTTTGCGGTTTAGTAACACGTCATCCTAAGAGACAGAGGAGAAGCCTGGTCCTTAACCCTCATAGAAAAGAAGAGGCTGACTCAGAAAGAATGACATCAGGTAAAGGAGTAAAAGAGCCTTACGTTCCCTTCCACAATCAATTCCCTTATATAACTAAAGCATTTCTAGACTCAACTTCGACCAGTTTGGCTTGGTAATCCTACAGTCAGTCAGGCTCTGATACCAACGCTGTCGGGGCCCCGATCCTAAGTCACACCGATCTAGCATGTAACACACCATATCACTTTGCGGCCTCACGCATGGTATCCCCATGGGTGTCGCCTTACCATGGCCCGGGACCGTTTGCGCCTTTTGACTCACGTATATGATAGTGTCGCTAGCATCCATATGACAGAGAACCCGAGCCGACATGACTAGTCGTGAACCCAAAGTGGCGCTAACTTACAGGGACAGGCATACATTAATCAACCTCGAGCATGCCGGTCAATAGCATATGAATCCGGGCTGTAGCAACTGGGCTAACAGGACTCCTGGAACCCGGGCTGTAGCAGGCTAATAGGACTCCGGATGTCTCCGCGTGACATTTCCCCGAAGGGACAGACACAGGAATGAAGTGAATCACATGCCGTCCAGTCTAAGTGTTCCGGAGCAGTAGTGCTGGGCTAACAGTACTCCGGTAAACCGGGCTGTAGCGGACTACCAAGGCTCAGTGGAAGCATTAGACTACATTTCCCCATAAGAGAGGCTACCAAGGATAAACAACTAGATTGTCGGATCCCGCACATAGCAATACACGTTACACGTACGCATAACATGCAAGTATGTGATGTACAACATGGCATCACAACATAACTTAAACTCATATAGATAAAGGCCCAGAAGAGCAACATAGCATTCAATACAAACAGGGGTCTCATGACCCATCATTCAGAGCATACAGGCAACGGAAGCATTACATGCCCGACTATCTACAAGACCCTCCCAAGGGTACAAGATCGTAGCTGGGATACAAGCTACTCGTCGTAGTCACTAGTGTAACCAACTGCAAAACATAAATAAGCAAACGTGAGTACGAAGGTACTCAGCAAGTCTTACATCAGAACTATCTACATATGCAACATTATCAACAAGGGGGGTGGTGGTGTTTTAACAGCAGCAAGCCAGCTTTGACTCAGTGGCTAACCTATACTACGAGTATCAGAAACTTCTTTGAGGAGAGAAGACGCACACGAGTCCACATATTCACCATATCAATACTCCACTATGGATCCATTCTCGTCTCCCTACGAGAAGGCCATCCATAGCACTCACACTTATCTTGCTGATTTTAGAGTATCCACTTCAAGTTTTCTATGTACTACATAAGTCCTCCAAGTTTCCATATCCGAGGAAAATGGCTATTCGAATAGATAATGTTAACCCTGCAGGGGTGTACGTCTTCACACACGCTCTCGCCACTTATCGCCCTGTACACATCATGTACCTCGGCAACCTTCAAGCGGAAGCCGGGCGAGGGTGTCGGCCACGACCTGACTAACCACACAAGTCTCTCGTCCAGGTTTATCACCTATTCGAGTTCCATCCACAAGGAGTTCCGGCCGAAGTCTCCAGTACAGCCCCAAACGATGTGTGCAGGGTTCCCAAGCCCACCATCCAGGTGCCAATTGGTACACCACCACGGTGCCTAGTCTGTCCCAAGCCCGTCCCGTCGGACACCACCTGGAAGACAACTAGCACTACCTACAAATGCCAAAAACTAGTTGCAACTCCTGGATAGAGATCAAGTAGATTAATAAGCCGAGAGGGGCCGGATAACCGGAACCCAATGTGTGGTAGTAACTGGACTTGGATAACATACACAGAACTCAGTGCTTAGGGACGGTTCCAATGAGACAACCCATCATGTACTCCTACATGGCCTCTCATCGCTACCTTTACCCAAACATGTTCACACACTTAGCCTTTATCGGTAGGACATGTTCACGACTCCGATTCATTCCCAATGAATCAGACCTGACACAACTCTAAGCATAGCTGGCATAAAGAAAACAAGCATGGATGAGTAGGCACATCAAGGCTCAAGCAACTCCTACTCATGCTAGTGGGTTTCAACTATTTACGGTGGCAATGACAGGTCATGCAGAGGAATGGGTTCAACTACCGCAGCAGAAAGTAGCAGCTGAATCGTTGTTGTCCTAATGCAGTATAAGGAGCAGGAGCGAGAGAGTGGGATTTATCAAAATGCTCAAGGGGGGGTTGCTTGCCTGATAGATCAATGAAGGGGTACTGCTCCTCTGACAGGTACTCAGGAACACATTCTGGAGTGGAACCTATCAAGAAGAAACGGTGCCGGCAATCAATACACAAACAAATGCAACAATATGACGCATGAACATGACATGTGCAAATGCTAGTGTTTGGGCTAATGCAAGATGCTACCAAGTTGGTTGAAGCCCATTTGAATCAAAGATTCAAATGCAATTCAAAATGAAGCATTTAAAATGCACATATTATGTTTTCACTTATACAGCATTTATAAGTTGGTTTTTCATGCATGGAACTGGCATAAATGGATTCCTTGCACTTTTCTGATAATTTTTCATATATAAATTATTTCATTCTGAGCTACGGTTGAATTTCTATGAATTTTAGAAGTTTATATCATTTTCTGGATTTTCCTAATTTATTTTAATACCAGAAAATGAATAACTGCGTCAGCACTACGTCAGCATGACGTGAACAAGTCAACGGGGCTGACCAAGTGAAACCTGACCAGCGGGTCCCACTGGTCAGTGACCCAGTCAACTAACTAGGCAGGGCCCACTAGTCAGTGACTGTAATAACTAACCTAGTGTAACGCCCTCGATGCGGCTATATCTCCCACGTGTCGAAGCACGACTTAGAGGCATAACCGCATTGAAAGCAATGTCGCAAGTGAGGTAATCTTCACACAACCCATGTAATACATAAGGGAAAGAGATACATAGTTGGCTTACAATCGCCACATCACACAAATACATGAATAAAGCATTACATCATCCCAATACAATCAGGGCCCGACTACGGAGCCAAAATAAAAGAAGACTACCCCAAATGCTACACAGATCCCCGATCGACCCGACTGGGCCCCACTACTGATCAACTAGAACGAAACAACACAAAGGGCAAGATCTTCATCGAGCTCCTCCTGAGCTTGGTTGTGTCACCTGCACGTACTCATCGGCACCTGCAAGCTGGTTTTGGAAGTATCTGTGAGCCACGGGGACTCAGCAATGTCGCATCCTCGCGATCAAGACTATTTAAGCTTATAGGAAGGGTAAAAGGTATGAGGTGGAGCTGCAGCAAGTGACTAGCATATATGGTGGCTAACCTGTTCGCAAAAGAGAGCGAGAAGAGAAGGCAAAGCACGAACGAAGAACTATGATCAAGAAGTGATCCTATAACAACCTACGTCAAGCATAACTCCAACACCATGTTCACTTCCCGGACTCCGCCGGAAAGAGACCATCACGGTTACACACGCGGTTGATGCATTTTAATTAAGGTCAACTTCAGGTTTTCTACAACTGGACATTAACAAATTCCCATCTGCCCATAACCACGGGCACGGCTTTCGAAAATTCAAATCCCTGCAGGGGAGTCCCAACTTAGCCCATGACAAGCTCTCATGGTCAACGAAGGATATTCCTTCTAGCGGGAAGACCCGATCAGACTCGGAATCCCGGTTACAAGACATTTCGACAAGGTAAAACTAAACCAGCAACACCGCCCGAATGTGCCGACAAATCCCGATAGGAGCTGCACATATCTCTTTCTCAGGGCACACTCAGATTGTCTTAGGTACGGGTAGGCCAGCCCAGAGTTGCCCCTAGTGGCCACCGGCAGCTGACAGGTTGGACCAACACTCGGAGGAGCACTGGCCCGGGGGGATTAAAATAATGATGACCCTCAGGAGCGCGACTCCCAAGGGAAAAGAAAAGGCTAGGTGGCGAATGGTAAAACCAATGTTGGGCATTGCTGGAGGAGTTTTATTCAAGATGAACTATCAAGGGGTTCCCATTATTACCCAACCGCGTAAGGAACGCAAAATCCGGGAACATAACACCGATATGACGGAAACTAGGGCGGCAAGAGTGGAACAAACACCAGGAAAAAGGCCGAGCCTTCCACCCTTTACCAAGTATATAGATGCATTAATTAAATAAGATATATTGTGATATCCCAACAAGTAAATAATGTTCCAACAAGGAACGATCTCCAATCTTCACCTGCAACTAGCAACGCTATAAGAGGGGCTGAGCAAAGCGGTAACATAGCCAATCAACGGTTTGCTAGGACAAGGTGGGTTTGAGGCTTGGTTCAACAATATGGGAGGCGTGATAAGCAATTGGTAGGTATCGCAGCATAGGCATAGCAAAAGAGCGAGCAACTAGCAAGCAAAGATAGAAGTGATTTCGAGGGTATGATCATCTTGCCTGAGATCCCGCAAGGAATAAGAACGAGTCCATGAAGAAGACAAACGGACGTAGACGAACGGGTTCTCACAAACGCGACGTTACCGGAACCAACCCGAAGAAGCAAACACCGGAAAGAAGCACACAACATAGTAAACAACCACATATGAACATGGTATGATATGCGAGATGCGGTATGCAATGCATATGCATGATTTGCAAGGGAATGAATGAACCTGGCCTCAACTTGGAAATCCAAGTGTGCCACTGAAAAGGTGAGGTGATTTCGGTTGAAATCGATATAAAGATTGTCGGATTCGGATGCACGGTTTGGAAATGGCAAGCGAAACAAATATGGCACCGGTCTACGATAAACAACAAGTAGCCATCTAAAAGCAACAAGACAAACATGCTACAGCACTCAAACATGGCAACATAATACATGGCAGGGATCCATTCATAATGCTTGACAAAAGATGAACACTGAGCTACGGCCAAATCATCCATTAATAGCTTCAAACAAGCATGGCAAAAATGCAGTTGGTAAATAGATCTCAGACTTAGTGAAATTAACACTTGTCTGGAATTTTAGATCAGGTAGCACACTTTGGAGCATGCAAACTATATGCTACAGGGCCTGAACATGGCAAAGTAAAGCATGGCATGGATCTACTCAAAGAGCTTAACAAAAGTCCCTTAGTGACCTTGAGCCAAAAGGGATCAGAAAATACAATTGCAAGCATGTGAACATGGCAAAAACACAATCAGATTACAGACTTGGTGAAAAACTGGAGCATGCAAAAACAGATATCAAGTAAGCATGTTTACGAGCTCGATGCACTCACTAAAGAGCATGTCATGATAATCTAAGCATACACCCATCAATAATACACATAATACAAGCTAGACATGGCAAGAACAACAACATAGCAAGCATGGATAAACTACAACATCCTCGGCAAAATCGCTAACAAGTAGACAATCTGTCCAGATTCACGAAATAGCAAAAGTAGAGCTCGATTGACTCAAGCTAGGTTGCTCCATAATTGCAAACAAAGACATGGATGGATAGAGCACCACAAAATTAACAAATCATCCTTACTGATCATCCTCAAAAGAGGCACGGATCACTAGGAAACAACATGAACATATGGCATATTGATAAAAACAGATCAAGGACTTGGTGGAATTGCGAAGTCCCTGAAATCAGCATTAACGAATGCACCACTTGGCAAGCTTGTGCTAGTCACCACACACATCACAAAAATACATGGATGACACCTCTGGAAAGATGACAAAGCATATAACAAAACTCATGTAGAGCTCAGGGGCATATCATGCACACAATAATCATGGCAAAAATGACAAATAGCTATTTGGAGCAGCAGATCTGACAATTAACACAAATAGCATTCTTCCAACGGCATTTCGGGCATCAAGATGAACTCAAATGAAAATGATGCAATGGGATGAAATTATGTACTCTCCGAGGCGAACATTTTGATATGCTATATGCCCAAAACGGAGTTACCGATGCAAAGTTACGGCAGGTCAAAGTATGCAAAATGAATCTAAGAGAAGGGAAGAAAGTCAACCCTAGGGTTTTCGTCCGGATCTGGATCTGAGGCGGCGCACACTTCGAGGTTCATCGGAATACTGCTCGCCGGAGGAGGGAGTCGCCGGACTTGGAGTAAAGGGAGGTGCCGCGGTGGAGGGCCGGAGGTGGCCGGAGCAGGGCGACGCCGGCGGCGATGGTGGCGGAGGTCGCCGGGCGGCTCGGTGCCGGCGAGGGAGCGGGGCGGCGGCGAGGTCAGCGCAAGGCAGCGGCGAGGGAGGCGGGGACGGTGCGGTGGCGGGCGGCGGCCGGCCGGGCGACGTGCGGCGCACGCGCGCCTCGGGGCGGCGCGGGGCGCGGGGCCTCCCGCGGGCGAGCGGCGGCGCGGAGATGGGCCACGGGGGCCGGCCTCGGGCCCCGGCGGGCCTAGCGGCGGGGATGGCAGCGATGGGCAGGTGGCGGCTTCTGAGTCGCTGAGGGGCGGTGCGGACATGTCCGACGGTGGGGTGGACATGTCCGTCGGCGGGAGGAGGACGAAGTTAGGGTTTGCACCACGAGTTTCGGGAGGGGAGCACATATTTATAGGTAGAGGGAGCTAGGAGAGTCCAAATGAGGTGCGGTTTTCGGCCACGCGATCGTGATCGAACGACCGAGATGATGGAGGAGGTTTAAGTGGGTTTTGGGCCACTTTGGAGGGGTTTTGGGCAGCAACACACACGAGGCCTTCTCGGTCCCTCGGTTAACCGTTGGAGTATCAAGCGAAGTCCAAATGGCACGAAACTTGAAAGGCGGTCTACCAGTAGTAAACCAAGGCCGCTTGGCAAGTCTCGGTCCAATCCAGAAATGTTTAACACCCGCACATGAAAAAGAGGTAGAAAGGGACACCGGGTGACATAGGAGCGCCGGATTGCAAAACGGACAACGGGGAAAATGCTCGAATGCATGAGACGAACATGTATGCAAAAGAAATGCACATGATGACATGATATGAAATGCATGACACGCAAGCAATGACAACGCAACAACAGCGAATAACTAGAAGACACCTGACACATCGGTCTCGGGGCGTTACAACACTCCACCACTACGAGAGGATCTCGTCCCGAGATCTAGAATGGCACCGGAAGGACAACGGAAGAGAAAGAGAAGAGGTAAAACTAAAGTTGCTTCTTGACAAACGAGTGAAACGAAAGAATCTTGCAAAGGTTGAGAAAAATGAAAGAAAGAAAGCAACGGAGAAGAACAAAGTTGAAAGCACTCCGTTAAGAAAGAGGATTAAGAAAGAACCGATTCGGGTAGCACTTCGGTTGAAAAGAGAAGAAGACTTGAAAAAAATTAAAGAGCTTGAGCAAAAGTGACACAACACTCCGGTTAAGTGGATAGGCATGAAAAGAATAAGGTCCCGACAAAAATAAGAATAAAGGCTAAAAAGAGCAACATCACAATGCCTCCGGAATGAAAGAATAGAAATTGGATCGTCGGAACATAAGAACGGAGAAGAAAACAACATCTTCTACCTCCGATGAGCTTGAAAAGCATTTTAAGGAGAAGGTTCGCACAGAGTTGTTGGAAAAGCCAACAATGAAAAGAATAAGCTTGATATGGTCTTATGGAATACATCTCAAATTATGAGGTGACAACCTGCCACTAACGGGAAAATAAATGGATTGATAAGAACAAGGAGACGAGAAAGCTATTACACCAGGAGGATAGATGAAGAAATTGGATCATTTATAAGCACCATAATTAGCAACAATCCTTAGGGAAAGTTTTAGGTGAAATATAACCCAAGATAATTCCAATGAAGAGATTGATGGATTTAAAATACCTCATTCTTAACCACGTGTGAATCATGAAACATGAATTCAAATTATCAAGAATGACATAATACCACCTCCAATGATACAGAAGAAAGAATTGCACTCCGGATAGAAAGATGAAGAAACTTAAGCTCCTTAGAAAAGAATTTTGATGAACGCTTCGAGAAGGAATTAAATCCTTGATGAACCATCATGTAGAACCTCCATGAAGAACTCTGGTAAACAAAGGAATGAAAAGAAAGAGAAATTTAAAACACAAGGTGAATCCTTGTAATGATTTAGATGGATCTCCATGATAATTAGAGCTTGGAACTCCGGGAAAGAAAAGATAAAGCATCTCGAACTAAGAATATGATATAATGAACCACTCCGGAAAAAGGAATTAATTACTTGGATGGAACAAGAATAAGAATTATGTTATGTGTATCCTTCAACAATTTAATTACTGACAAGCAACGGATTTGGCATACTACTTATCCTCGTAGAACGATTAAGAGAGATATAGCGCAAACTTGAGAAGGTCTTCAACGAACCATCGGTAGGATTGGAACAACGAATGAATTGATATGATAACGAATGATGAGAACTCTTGCACGAACCATCGTAAGAATTAAAATGACCGAAGGAAAGATAAAGGAACACCGGGGAGAATTATGAAATGAACGAGGATACTTGAGAGAATTTAGATACAAGTGAACGAAGGGATCACAAACTGATTAGAGAATACTGAATGATACACCAGTAAGATTGGAGAATGATAACTAGAAGCTAAGAAAAAAGTAAATCTGAGATGATGGGCTTCGGAGAATCAAACTGAAAATACTCTGAATTACTCCGGATGGGTGAAAAGAATTATCACGAATGAAAACAATTATGAGAGGATGGCCTCGAACTAGAACCACGAATCTCTGAGAGAATGGATAAGATATGGAGGTAAAGCTCTTCTTCGGTCTTCAAATGTTGAGAGTGATGACGAGAAACATCAACATGAGTTGTTGAGATACTCCGGGATGAATATTAGAAAGGTTGAACCCACGATGAAAAGAAATTGAGAGATCTTTGAGAAACACATCTGACTGATGAAAATTCATTCTTACGTCAAATTTGAAATGAATTTAGGATAGCTCCGGTAAAATTAGAAGAGTCAGGTAAGATCCTGGGAAAAGACCTGTGTGTTAGGGCCCACTGAAAAGATACACCGTTGGAATGATTGCTTGAAAAGAGAGATTCCACCGGTTGAAATAAATGACTTGAATGAGATGACATCCTCGAAAGAGCTTGAACGAAAGTAAAGTGGAAAACACGAATCTTCGAGATATCTTGAGCACTCCGTAACAATTGAATGGCAAGCGAGGAAGATTAAGAGGTGCACCGGCATAAGTAAGCATTGAAACGAGGAAAAGATATGATCAACAAAGCTTGACTTGAAACCACCGGAGATGAAAAGAATAAAGAAAGATGAACTTGAGGCTCCGTTAGAATCTTCATGAGAAACACCGGATAAGAACATTGAAAGAAAGGAATGGAGAAAAAATTCACATTAATAAAATGGATATTTGATTAAGATATCTAATTCCTTGAAGAAAACAAGGGTGGGTGGGCGGGAAAAAACAAAGGCAACTTGGAGACGGATGAAACAAACACCGTTCAGAAGAAACTGATACTTGATCTTGCGGATGTTGAAATGATCGGATCCACTTCAAGAGAGACACACCGGTGAGAAGAATTGACATGACAATCTCAATAAACGAGAAGGATTAGTATTCACATCGGAATATGAGAACACCGCTTAGGAAAAGGTATGGAATCAACATTTGACTTCGAAGCAACTCGAATACCTCAACTCAAAACAAAACAAAGGATTGGCTTGCAGAATAAGCCGGAACAAACATATGATAGAGATTTCGTCCGAAGTTTTCGTGGTGGGGCCTACACGGGCTCGATCGTACAGCACCATCATGTACAAGGCAGTGCACATGACATACAAAGCGTCCCCGAGTCAGCATAGCCAAGGACTCTTTAAGACACAACGAGACCACTGTAAAACCAACCGTGAATAGGAGGACCACTAGACGTCGAACCCCCATTTCATATCATACATCTGTCGGAAAGATATCCTAAGAGCTACTTGAATTCCCACTTATAAACTCCCGAATTTTTCCCAGTTATGCAATCAGGTGTTGGGGATACAGGGGAAGCATAATATCTCACCCAAACTAATAAATCCTACATCCAGCTGTATCCATCCTTCAACACATAACCAAGAAACCTTCAGAAATCGTCTACCTCAACCTTCGAAAAGCATCCGTTATACAAGTTATGGCAATACTCCCGAACTCCCGCCCCAGTACTGGGTGGCATCGAGGTTATCTCACCAACAACTGCATAAAAGAGATTTTCGATGTCGGTGAACTAAACTCAGGTATTCCAGAACTGCAACGATAAAATTGTGATGACAACACCTCGGAGCTCAACTCCCCGGGACACTGCCACAACCCCTAATTGACAGGAGGCACCAAGAACAATGTTCTCTTCACAAAACCATCAGAACGATTCCAAGATACCCGCGTGATCCTAAAAAAATTAGTGAAATTTGAGAAAAGAAGAGTCAAAACTCTACGTTAGGATGCCTCACCAGAGCGATGAAGGGACTGGGGAGTAAAAAGAATTCCTAATCTCTCCGATATATAATTCCTAAATGACTCAAAACATTTTTTCTAGACTCAACAATGGCCGCTAAAAAATGATCAAGCAGTGGGGGCTCCTACGGTCCGGGAAGGCTCTGATACCAACTTGTAATGCCCTCGATGTGGCTATATCTCCCACGTGTCGAAGCACGACTTAGAGGCATAACCGCATTGAAAGCAATGTCGCAAGTGAGGTAATCTTCACACAACCCATGTAATACATAAGGGAAAGAGATACATAGTTGGCTTACAATCGCCACATCACACAAATACATGAATAAAGCATAACATCATCCCAATATAATCAGGGCCCGACTACGGAGCCAAAATAAAAGAATACTACCCCAAATGCTACACAGATCCCCGATCGACCCGACTGGGCCCCACTACTGATCAACTAGAACGAAACAACACAAAGGGCAAGATCTTCATCGAGCTCCTCCTGAGCTTGGTTGTGTCACCTGCACGTACTCATTGGCACCTGCAAGCTGGTTTTGGAAGTATTTGTGAGCCACGGGGACTCAGCAATCTCGCACCCTCGCGATCTAGACTATTTAAGCTTATAGGAAGGGTAAAAGGTATGAGGTGGAGCTGCAGCAAGAGACTAGCATATATGGTGGCTAACCTGTTCGCAAAAGAGAGCGAGAAGAGAAGGCAAAGCACGAACGAAGAACTATGATCAAGAAGTGATCCTATAACAACCTACGTCAAGCATAACTCCAACACCGTGTTCACTTTCCGGACTCCGCCGGAAAGAGACCATCACGGTTACACACGCGGTTGATGCATTTTAATTAAGGTCAACTTCAGGTTTTCTACAACTGGACATTAACAAATTCCCATCTGCCCATAACCGCGGGCACGGCTTTCAAAAATTCAAATCCCTGCAGGGGAGTCCCAACTTAGCCCATGACAAGATCTCACGGTCAACGAAGGATATTCCTTCTAGCGGGAAGACCCGATCAGACTCGGAATCCTGGTTACAAGACAATTCGACAAGGTAAAACTAAACCAACAACACCGCCCGAATGTGCCGACAAATCCTGATAGGAGCTGCACATATCTCTTTCTCATGGCACACTCAGATTGTCTTAGGTACGGGTAGGCCAGCCCAGAGTTGCCCCTGGTGGCCACCGGCAGCTGACAGGTTGGACCAACACTCAGAGGAGCACTGGCCCGGGGGCGTTAAAATAATGATGACCCTCAGGAGCGCGACTCCCAAGGGAAAAGAAAAGGCTAGGTGGCGAATGGTAAACCAATGTTGGGCATTGCTGGAGGAGTTTTATTCAAGGCGAACTGTCAAGGGGTTCCCATTATTACCCAACCACGTAAGGAACGCAAAATCCGGGAACATAACACCGATATGACGGAAACTAGGGCGGCAAGAGTGGAACAAAACACCAGGAAAAAGGCCGAGCCTTCCACCCTTTACCAAGTATATAGATGCATTAATTAAATAAGATATATTGTGATATCCTAACAAGTAAATAATGTTCCAACAAGGAACGATCTCCAATCTTCACCTGCAACTAGCAACGCTATAAGAGGGGCTGAGCAAAGCGGTAACATAGCCAATCAACGGTTTGCTAGGACAAGGTGGGTTTGAGGCTTGGTTCAACAATATGGGAGGCATGATAAGAAAGTGGTAGGTATCGCAGCATAGGCATAGCAAAAGAGCGAGCAACTAGCAAGCAAAGATAGAAGTGATTTCGAGGGTATGATCATCTTGCCTGAGATCCCGCAAGGAAGAAGAACGAGTTCATGAAGAAGACAAACGGACGTAGACGAACGGGTCCTCACAAACGCGACGTTACTGGAACCAACCCGAAGAAGCAAACACCGGAAAGAAGCACACAACATAGTAAACAACCACACATGAACATGGTATGATATGCGAGATGCGGTATGCGATGCATATGCATGATTTGCAAGGGAATGAATGAACATGGCCTCAACTTGGAAATCCAAGTGTGCCACTGGAAAGGTGAGGTGATTTCGTTTGAAATCGATATAAAGATCGCCGGATTCGGATGCACGGTTTGGAAATGGCAAGCGAAACAAATATGGCACCGGTCTGCGATAAACAGCAAGTAGCCATCCAAATGCAACAAGACAAACATGCTACAGCACTCAAAAATGGCACCAAAATACATGGCAGGGATCCATTCATAATGCTTGACAAAAGATGAACACTGAGCTACGGCCAAATCATCCATTAACAGCTTCAAACAAGCATGGCAAAAATACAATTGGTAAACAGATCTCAGACTTAGTGAAATTAACACTTGTCTGGAATTAAAGATCAGGAAGCACACTTTGGAGCATGAAAACTATATGCTACAGGGCCTGAACATGGCAAAGTAAAGCATGGCATTGAGCTACTCAAAGAGCTTAACAAAAGTCCCTTAGTGACCTTGAGACAAAAGGGATCAGAAAATACAATTACAAGCATGTGAACATGGCAAAAAAACAATCAGGTTACAGACTTAGTGAAAAACTGGAGCATGCAAAAACAGATATCAAGTAGGCATATTTACGAGGTCGATGCACTCACTAAAGAGCATGTCATGACAATCTAAGCATACACCCATCAATAATACACATAATACAAGCTATACATGGCAAGAATAACAACATAGCAAGCACGGATAAACTACAACATCCTCGGCAAAATCGCTAACAAGTAGACAATCTGCCCAGATTCACGAAATAGCAAAAGTAGAGCTCGATTGACTCGAGCTAGGGTGCTCCATAATTGCAAACAAAGACATGGATGGATAGAGCACCACAAAATTAACAAATCATCCTTACTGATCATCCTCAAAAGAGGCACGGATCACTAGGAAACAACATGAACATATGGCATATTGATAAAAACAGATCAAGGACTTAGTGGAATTGCTATGTCCCTGAAATCAGCATTAACGAATGCACCACTTGGCAAGCTTGTGCTAGTCACCACACACATCACAAAAATACATGGATGGCACCTCTGTAAAGATGACAAAGCATATAACAAAACTCATGTAGAGCTCAGGGGCATATCATGCACACAATAATCATGGCAAAAATGACAAATAACTATTTGGAGTAGCAGATGTGACAATTAACTCAAATAGCATTCTTCCAATGGAATTTTGGCCATCAAGATGAACTCAAATGAAAATGATGCAATGGGGTGAAATGATGTACTCTCCGAGACAAACATTTTGATATGCTATATGCCCAAAACGGAGTTACTGATGCAAAGTTACGGCGGGTCAAAGTATGCAATGAATCTGAGAGAAGGGAAGAAAGTCAACCCTAGGGTTTTCGTCCGGATCTGGATCTGAGGCAGCATGCACTTCGAGGTTCATCGGAATCTTGTTCACCGGAGGAGGGAGTCGCCGGACTTGGAGGAAAGGGAGGTGCCGCGGTGGAGGGCCGGAGGTGGCCGGAGCGGGGCGACGCCGGCGGCGATGGTGGCGGAGGTCGCCGGGCGGCTCGGCGCCGGCGAGGGAGCGGGGCGGCGGCGAGGGAGGCGGGGCCGGCGCTGTGGCGGGCGGCGGCCGGCCGGGCGACGTGCGGCGGCGCGTGCGCCTTGGGGCGGCGCGGGGCGCGGGGCCTCCCGCGGGCGAGCGGCAGCGCGGAGACGGGCCGCAGGGGCCTGCCTCGGGCCCCGGCGGGCCTGGCGGCGGGGACGGCAGCGGTGGGCAGGTGGCGGCTTCTGATTCGCTGAGGGGCGGTGCGGACATGTCCGGCGGCGGGGTGGACATGTCCGTCGGCGGGAGGAGGACGAAGTTAGGGTTTGCACCGTGAATTTCGGGAGGGGAGCACATATTTATAGGTAGAGGGAGCTAGGAGAGTCCAAATGAGGTGCGGTTTCCGGCCACGCGATCGTGATCGAACGACCGAGATGATGGAGGAGGTTTAGGTGGGTTTTGGGCCACTTTGGAGGGGTGTTGGGCTGCAACACACACGAGGCCTTCTCGGTCCCTCGATTAACCATTGGAGTATCAAACGAAGTCCAAATGGCACGAAACTTGACAGGCGGTCTACCGGTAGTAAACCAAGGCCGCTTGGAAAGTCTCGGTCAAATCCGGAAATGTTTAACACCCGCACATGAAAAAGAGGTAGAAAGGGACACCGGGTGACATAGGAGCGCCGGATTGCAAAACGGACAACAGGGAAAATACTCAGATGCATGAGACGAACATGTATGCAAAAGAAATGCACATGATGACATGATATGCAATGCATGACATGCAAGCAATGACAACGCAACAACAGCGAATAACTGGAAGACACCTGGCACATCGGTCTCGGGGCGTTACACCTAGCTAGTTAATTAGTGCTAACTAGAGTAATTAGTCAAGCGGGGCCCGCAAGTCAGTGAGAGAGAGTGGGGGAGGTCAAACTGGGTAGTGGGGTCAACCCATGCCGGTCAACGGTCAGTGGTCACCGGCGTTTAGCCACCGGCGAGTCCAGACGCGGCGGTGCGCTGCGGGTTTTGCCTACAGGGCGCCGTTTGGCGCACGGAGCGCAGCTACGGGGTGCGGACGCTCGTCCGCATCCAACTATGGTGGTGGCGCGGCTGGGGAGTGGCCGGAGTAGCGTCGGCGACGATGAGTGCGGCGGCCGGAGTTCGGGCATGCTCGGGTTGGAGCTAGGGGGCACGTGGGGAGGAGCTGATGGTGGCTACATGCTCCTCGGGAGGTGAGGAGAACGATGACGCATGCGGGAGCGGCTGGTTCGGACTCTGGCCATGGTGGCACCATGGTCGGCGGCACGGAGCTCTCGGCTCCGGTGGCAGAGGCGGCTAGAGGAGAGGAATGAGCTCGAGGAGGAGGGGAAAAGGCGGTGGAGCTCACAGAGGACTCGCTGAGCAGGCCAGTGGGCTCGGGGAGGCGCTGAAGACGGCGAGTCGGAGTCGGCAGTCGGCAGTGTTCGAGGTTGAAGACGATGGTGATGACGATGCTATGACGCGCCCCGGCTCGCTTGGCTCGGTGGAGATGACGAAGACGACATCGCTGAGCTCATGGGCATGTCCAGGGGGCGAGGGGGGGCAGTGGCCGCGGTGGTGCTTGTCGGCGGTGACGGCAGCGCTTCGGCTACCGCGGGAGAGGGTGACAGAGGAGAGGAAGAGGGCGAGGGAGAGTGAGAGAGGTGCGGGGCGTCTCCGTGGCGTCCACAGCAGCATCGGGAAGGGGACAGGCAGGCAGGGAGAGAGGAGGTGGCCACGGCGTGTGGCCACAGGCGCTGGGCACGCGCCTCTCGTCCTCCTGGCGAGAGGAGGGAGATGACTGGCACGACCAGCTGGCTGGGCCGGCCAGCTAGGCCGCACAGTGCCAGGCCTCAGGTAAGTTTTCCCTTTTTTGTTTTCTTTTCTATTTCTAAAATTTGTTTTTGAGTTAAAATAAATACTAGCACAAATCTAAAAATGTTGGGATTCCTTGTGACCACTAGTTATAATATACCAGAGGCCCTCACCAATTTCCAACATTTTTGGAGCCTTTAAAATATTTATATTATTTTAAACAGCTCCAATTCAAATACATATGGGTTCATTCAAAAATCCAAAATGTTTAGCAAAAATGTGCATCACCTCTCATTGTTGTTTCCAACATTTTCCAAAGAGCACGAACATTTTTGAAGAGCATTTTGGGTTCATTGAAATTCCATTTTAAATTTGAATCTATTTGAATTTGCTTTGGTGCTAGGGTTTGAAACATTCCCCATTTCAATTTCATTTGAAAATTAAACATGATGCACAAAGCAAGCCTAGATCATACCAGAACTAGGGATGTGACATGGTAGCCTCAGGGTTTCAGAGTATCCTTTGCAAAGGGAAGTAGCTGACAACCGTGATCTCATGGGCTTGGAAGTAGTGGCGTAGTTTCCTTGAGGCCATGACAACGCCAAAAATCAACTTTTGCACACCAAAGTACCTGGACCTAGCCCCTGCAATAGGGAGCTGATGAAGTACACTGGGCGCTGCACCACTTTCTTCCTTGCCGCATCCTTGGAGTTGCCTCCGCTGTCGTGCTCTTCTTTGCCTTGATCCATATCTGGCCTTGTCGGGCTGTGCTCACTCTCTCCTCCGGAAGGGACAGTGGCTGAGGCTACTGCCTCTTCCACTTCTCGTTGTGCCACTAGTGCTGCACTAACCACTTGATTAGTTGCCGCCAGGTATAGCAGCAACAGCTCTTGTTGTCTGGGAGTAACCAAAGTGGGCACAGAGGATAAGTAGGTCTTCAAATCTTGTAGTGATGCATCTGCTTCCGGGGTCCACTCCATGGGTCCTGCCTTCTTCAAAACTTTGCAGAACGGCAAGGCATGATCAGGAGACTTGGAGATGAACCTGCTAAGTGCAGCAACGCACCCTGTCAAACGCCTCACATCCATGACTGTCTTGGGTGCCTGAATCTACTTGATGGCCTTGATCTTATCGGGGTTGGCCTCTATCCTGTGGTGGGACACAAAGAAACCAAGTAGCTTGCCGAAGGGAACGCCAAGCACACACTTCTCCGAGTTCAGCTTCAAGTTGATCTTGCGCACATTAGCAAACGTCTATTCCAAGTCCTAGATGAGGGTCGATTTGTCCTTGGTCTTGACCACAATATCATCAATGTAAGCTTCAATGTTCCTGTGCAACTGTGATTCAAAACCAATCTTGACTACTCTTGCAAAAGTGGATCTGTCACTCTTCAACCCGAAAGGCATTCGCATGAAGCAGTACGTGCCACATGGGGTGATGAATGAGGTCTTCTCTTCGTCTTCCTTGGACATAAATATTTGATGATATCCAGAGTATGCATCCAGAAAGGAGAGCAAATCACACCTGGAAGTGGAATCCACAATATGATCAATGCGCGGGAAGGGAAATGGGTCCTTCGGGCATGCCTTGTTCAGATTCGTGAAATCTATGCAAAGCCTCCATTTCCCATTAGTGTTGCGCACGACCACTTGGTTTGCTAACCACGTTGGATGTAGTACTCCTCTAACCAAACCAGATGTCTCAAGTTTCTTGATTTCCTCGGCAATGAACTATTGTCACTCCAAGGCTTGCTTTCGGACCTTCTGCTTGACAGGTGGGGCATGTGGGCAAACAGCAACGTGGTGCTCGATTACCTCCCTAGGAACACCTGGGATATCAGATGGTTGCCAGGCAAACACATCGATATTCGCCCGCAGGAAGGCAATGAGCGCGCTTTCCTATTTGTCATCAAGGGTGGCACTCATCATGAAAGTACCATCAGCGCCAGCCAGCCCTGTCGGGACCTTTTTCACATGGGGTGCAGTAGCCTTGGATCTCTTGCTATTGGAACTCTCCAGCAAGTCAACAACAGGCGCAACACACTCCGAAGAGGTACGCTTCCCAGATTCCTTGTCGGCGTCCCTGCTGGCCTTCTTCTTTCCTTTTCTTTCCTTGGTGGGAACTGCGGCTTCAGCTGCCTCTGTCGTGACCGTGTCCCGGTACATCTTATCCACGCAAATAATTGCATCCTTCTCATCTGACAGAATGGAAATGACGCCCACCGGCCCTGGTATCTTCAAGGTGTTGTAGGCATAGTGAGATGCCGCCATGAATTTGGCCAGAGATGGGCGTCCAAGTATTCCATTGTACAGCAGGGGGAGGTCGACCACATCGAACACAACCTTCTCAGTCCTGTAATTCAACTCTCCCCAAAATGTTATTGGCAACATGATCTTTCCCTTAGGACGACTCCTGCCAGGGTTGATTCCTTGAAACGTGCCCGTGACCTTTAGCTCTTCCTCTGCTATCTGAAGTTTGCTGATGACCTTTGGGGAAATCAGATTCAACCCGGCCCCGCCATCAACCAACATCTTTGGGACCTTGAGATTGCAGATTGTTGGTGAGACCAACAACGGCAAGCACCCAACCGCGGTGGTGTGGTCAGGGTGGTCCTCTTCGTCGAGGATGATGGGTGTGCGTGGCCACTTGAGCAGCTTCCGAGAATCTGTCGCTGGCTCCACGACATTGACCTCACGTGCCCACTATTTAAGTTGGCGGTAAGAGCAGTGCAGAGATGCACCCCTATCAATGCACAGGGCGTCAATGGCCTTTTGGAATTCCTGCTCACTGGTTTCCTCTTCATCCCCTCCATCACTTTCATCATTGCAATCCTCCTTCTCTCAGCCCCTGGAGGATTTTCCTTGGTTCCAAGGAGCCTTGCCGGGGTGATTTGCTTCGCCGACTCGGCCCTTCCCGCTAGTGTCATCTGACCTTTTTCCTTATCATGCTTCTCATACTGAGCCCTCTGCTTCTTGACGAGTTGTTCGACCTGATGGCATTCCTGGAGATCATGGCCCTTGGTCTGATGAATCTTGCAGTACGGCCCATCACCTTTCCCAGCCTTCTCGGCAGCCGCAACCTCCCGGCAATCAGTGCACGCGGCAGCTTCCTTGCCGAGAGCTTTGGCCTTAGCCTTCTTGCCAGTACTAGGCATGCCCGATCCCTCAACGGTCATACTTCCTTATCCTTGCGCTTCTTGTTGTGCTTCTTGTTCTTCTTCTTCTGACTGGTGGCCTCGTCGTCATCCTCTGAGTCGATGTTGACGTCATCTTATTCTCCAGGGAGTTTCCTCCCCTCCTCCACCCGAGCACACTTGTCCACCAAGGTGTAAAGCTCCTTCATAGTCTTGGGCAACCGAACATTCATCTTGGAACGTATCCGACGGTTGTGCACATTGGACTAGAACGCAGCTATCACAGCTACCGGGTGGATATCTGGAATATTTATGTGGACTCGGCTAAACCTCTGCATGTACTTCCGCGGAGTCTCTCCTTCCTCTACGGGAGAAGCTACAAATCACTGGGCCGCCCTGGTTCCTGATGGCCGCCCGTGAAGGTGCCAACGAACTCATGGCACAGGTCAGCCCAGGTCGAGATGGAGTTCTCCAGCAGATGCATCAGCCAAGACCTCATGTTTGGCTTGAGTGCAAAAGGGAAGTAGTTGGCAAAAACCTTCTCATCTCTTCCCCTGACAGCTTGAACAGCGATGGTGTAGATGATCAGGAACTCTGTCGGGTTTAGTCTCCCATCATACTTCTCTGGTATCTCTGGCTTGAACATGCGAGCGAATGGCCGACGGACTTGCCGCAGCTCACGGGTGAAGGCAGGGCACCCAGCCTCAAAAGGCAAGTACCCGCCTCCGCTGAGCGCAGGCTCGTCGACGTTGGGTCCATCACGCCCATTGGACTAGTGGTGGTTGTCATGGTGTCGCTCGAGGGTCACGCGCGCGCCCTCCATCTACCTGTCCTCTGGGGCCCACCGTCGGCCTTAACATGCTCGAGGATCGAATGAAGCCATCGAGACATCATCAAGCTCTTGGTCGCGGCCCACGCTGATGGCCATGCGGAAGGGGCCACCCCCACGGTGCAATCCCCACCACAACAACCAGCGTGAGTCCAAAGATATTGTGGGAAACCACAACCACCTATGGGTCGATGAGCCCCTTTTGGTTCGGTGGGGGGATGGGCATGTTGCACAAAGAGCGGAGAAGCATAACACAGCACGGCGAAGATCGCACGGGCAGTTTTACCAGGTTCGGGCCGCCCTGAGGCGTAAAACCCTACTCCTGATTTGCTTGATTGATGGTGGATAATGGTGGAAAATGCGGCACTCTAGTCCGGCAGGGTTGCCTCAGGGCGAGAGTGGCTACGCGCGTATGAATGTGTGAGGGTCTGAATCATTTCTACGGTTGCCACGGGCCTCCTTTTATAGATGAAGGGGTCACCACAATGGCAAATCAGTCATTTACACATTGATATGATAGCAAACAGTGCTATCATACCTAACTCTACAAGCTAACAGAGCTCATTAAATGCACCGCTCAGTGTCACATCATAGTGTGCCCGGCACGCCTTGCCAGGCTGTTTTGCCGGCTTCACGCCTGCTTGCTTGACACATCTCAGGACGGGTGTCGTATGGAGGTGTTTGTTGTAGGAAGTGGCTGCCATATGGTAGGAAGCAGCCACTTAGTCACTTAGGGGTTTGACACTGCACTGATCGATGACTTGCATAGCTGTGAGGTAGTGCGATGGAGTGGTTTGCCTCTGCAAGCCTCGGCAGGCCTGTCGGGATGATCTGGAGGCTTGCTTCCATGGTAATCCCAACCCTGCCAGGCTCGCCTGCCCAGCAAGGGAGGTTTTTCCCTTAGTGATATCTTGCTTCTCAGGCTCGTCTTTGTCTTCTTGATCTACACTTTGATCCTTCAAAGAACTGATCCCTTGTGCTTGGTCTGATCTTGGGTGCTCCAATCTTGTCCTTAGGCTTGTGCACTATCTAGGCAACGAACCCAGGGTTTGTTGCACCGATAGGAGCCCCCGGGCCTGGCCCGAATGCGTTGTGGGGCGTCGTCGGGGTAGGCCCTAACCAGTGCATAGGCAGGAGCGTAGTGGTGGCTTTCCCTTTTGAGATGTTTCTTTGCTTCTTCATTAACCTGAGCCCAAGTCACTTTCCGGTTCTTCCGTGCGTCGCGTAACGTCAATTGTAGTGGAGTCACTCTTGTAATGGCCCATGAATGACTTTAACGCACGGGCGAGTAACCGTCAATTCACTCCTCCCACCGCGCCCTTATCCTTAGGCACGTATGCTACATGCATCAAGGGGGGTAGGTAACGGAGGCACGTGGTGCGGGAGAGCATCAAGGCAGGGGGTCGGTCTTCTTGGATTGGTGGAGGAGGATGGTGATTACCCGTCGGGGGATCAGCCCCCAGCCCCAGCCCGCCTATAAAAGGAGGGGTAAGGGAGGAGTGGGAGTACTCATCCATATACCTCTCTTCCTCCATCCTCTGCTTTCTCTTGGGTATGCTGAAAGGGAGAGCCCGGGGCCAAGGCCCCAGGCCCTAGCTTGGGGTTGGTGATGCCAAATGCTCGTGCTGATGCTTGGGGAGTGTGTCTGGTCCAAGTCCAGAGGAGGTGCGGAGGTCGAGCCGTCTACGGTGTAGGAGATATCCAGATTTCCCATTGTGGTGAAATGCTTATCTCCTCTACCTCGGCCAGCCGTATGGTGGGGTGTGTTGGATCTTGCCGCGAGCCATTGCAGCTCGTCGGCCTGGTGACCAGATTCTTGGAGCCTCTGACACCCGTCCGGGATGTAGGGCCCGGGATCGTTGGTAATCCCAACACTGCTCCTTCCAGCGGAACTGGGGCCGATGCTGAAGAAAGGGGCGCCTTCCTGCCCGCCAAGGTGGGGACCAGCGCACCTCAAGTGCCCTGGCCATCTTGGCTCTCGGCCGCTTCTTCGGGGAAGATGACGGGCCGGGGGTCCGACGTCTCCTTGGAGTGGTGGTGATGGAGAGAAAACGAGCGAAGACGGAGAAGGCGGGTGGTAGGGCGTCGGGTCGGAGTACGATGGCACCGACGCCTTCGTCTCCTACTGGTGACCTGCCGCCTCGTCTTTCCGCTCTTCCCCTTCCTCCCCTACCTGGCGCGCCAAAGATGTCGTGGGAAACCATGACCACCTATGGGGCCATGAACCCCTTTTGGTTCGGCGGGGGGATGGGCACGTTGCACAAAGAGCGGAGAAGCATAACACAGCATGGCAGAGATCGCACGGGCAGTTTTACCCAGGTTCGAGCCGCCGCGAGGCGTAAAACTCTACTCCTTCTTTGGTGGATCGATGGTGGATAATGGTGGAAAACGCGGCGCTCTAGCCTGGAAGGGTTGCCTCGGGGCGAGAGTGGCTACGTGAGTATGAATGTGTGAGGGTCCGAATCCTTTCTACGGTTGCCATGGGCATCCTTTTATAGATGAAGGGGTCACCACAATGGCAAATTAGTCATTTACACACTGATATGATAGCTAATAATGCTATCATACCTATCTCTGCAGGCTGACAGAGCACATTAAATGCGTCACTCAGTGTCACATCACAGTGTACCCGGTAGGCCTTGCCGGGCTGTTTTGCCAGCTTCGCGCCTGCTTGCTTGACACGTCTCGGGACGGGTGTCATATGGAGGTGTTTTCTATGGGAAGTGGCCGCCATGTGGCAGGAAGCAGCCACTTAGTCACTTAGGGGCTTTACACCACACTGATCGATGACTTGTGTTGCTGTGGTGCGGTGGAGTGGTTTGCCTCCGCAAGCCCCGGCAGGCCTGCCGGGACGATCTGGAGGCTTGCTTCCGGGGTAATCCCAACCCTACCAGGCTTGCCTGCCCGGCAAGGGAGGTTTTTCCCTTAGTGATATCCTGCTTCTCTGGCTCATTTTGGTCTTCTTGGTCTGCACTTTGATCCTTTAAAGAACTGATCTCTTGTGCTTGGTCTGATCTTGGGTGCTGCAATCTTGTCCTTAGGCCTATGCACCGTATGGGCAACGGTCCCAGGGTTTGTTGCACCGACAAATGGATTTGGATGAGCCGCTGATTAATTTGGTAGGACCTTCAATAGGAATAGAATCCACATAGTGGAATCAGTAGAGAGTTGTTGTTTCTATGGATTATTTCCTGAAATCTGCTGATTTAATTTCGAGGGTGGACAACAGAGTGTTTTTCACTAGAAAATTTAGGAAACGGCGGAGTTATTGACATTCTTTATTTGTTAAGTCTATTATTACAGGATCAAAGTCTATGAGGGTAAGGGGTTCGGGGTGTTATATTTATGCCAATTGGGGGTGTCGCAACAACAAGAAGTCCAAGGCGCTGGGTGATCTCACGGTTTCCGAAAAGGAAGCTGCTGATCCCTCCATGGTGGCCGTCGAGGCGACGAGGGAGACTGTCTAGGCTTTCCCCCCGCTCGGCCAGCAGGGTCGGGCCTAGGGGCCCCCTTCACTGGTGCGGGCTGGAGCCCAGTCTGGTCAGCCAGACCAGACAACCACATCAGTTGCTGCTGCTTGTCCTGGCCAGGAGGGCCAGGCCTGCCACCTATGGAGGATCCCAATCGCGGTACTATGCTGAAGGAAATATTCCCTAGAGGCAATAATAAAGTTATTATTTATTTCCTTATATCATGATAAATGTTTCTTATTCATGCTAGAATTGTATTAACCGGAAACTTAGTACATGTGTGAATACATAGACAAACAAAGTGTCACTAGTATGCCTCTACTTGACTAGCTCGTTGAATCAAAGATGGTTAAGTTTCCTAGCCATAGACATGAGTTATCATTTGATTAACGATATCACATCATTAGAGAATGATGTGATTGACTTGATCCATTCCGTTAGCTTAGCACGATGATCGTTTAGTTTGTTGCTACTACTTTCTTCATGACTTATACATGTTCCTCTGACTATGAGATTATGCAACTCCCGAATACCGGAGGAACACTTTGTGTGCTACCAAACATCACAACGTAACTGGGTGATTATAAAGTTCCTCTATAGGTGTATCTGATGGTACTTGTTGTGTTGGCATAGATCGAGATTAGGATTTGTCATTCCGATTGTCGGAGAGGTATCTCTGGGCCCTCTCGGTAATGCACATCACTATAAGCCTTGCAAGCAATGTGACTAATGAGTTAGTTGCGGGATGATGCATTACGGAATGAGTAAAGAGACTTGCCGGTAACGAGATTGAACTAGGTATTGAGATACCGACGATCGAATCTCGGGCAAGTAACATACCGATGACAAAGGGAACAACGTATACCGTTATGCGGTTTGACCGATAAAGATCTTCGTAGAATATGTAGGAGCCAATATGAGCATCCAGGTTCCTCTATTGGTTATTGACCGGAGATGAGTCTCGGTCGTGTCTACATAGTTCTCGAACCAGTAGGGTCCGCACGCTTAACGTTCGGTGATGATCGGTATTATGAGTTTATGTGTTTTGATGTACCGAAGGTTGTTCGGAGTCCTGGATGAGATCAGGGACATGACGAGGAGTCTCTAAATTTTCGGGACGTCAAGATCGATATATTGGAAGGCTATATTCAGACATCGAAAAGGTTCTGAGTGGTTCAGGTATTTATCGGAGTACCGGAGAGCTACGGGAATTCGCCGGGGAGTATATGGGCCTTATTGGGCTTTAGGGGAAATAGAGAGGGGAGGCTGCCCCCCCCCCCCCCAAGGCCTAGTCTAAATTGGACTAGGGGGAGGGGCGGCGCCCCCTCCTTCCTTCTCTTCTCTTTTCCCTTTCCTTCTCTCCTACTCCTACTACATGGAAGGGGGAATCCTACTCCCGGTGGGAGTAGGACTCCCCAGGGCGCGCCATAGTAGAGGGCCAGCCCTCCCCCTCCTTCACTCCTTTATATATGGGGGAAGGGGGCACCCCATGGACACACAAGTTGATTAGTTGATCTTTTAGCCGTATGCGGTGCCCCCTCCACCATAATCCACCTCGGTCATATCGTAGCAGTGCTTAGGCGAAGCCCTGCGTCGGTAGCATCATCATCACCGTCACCACGCCGTCGTGCTGATGGAACTCTCCCTCGAAGCTCTGCTGGATCGGAGTTCGTGGGACGTCACCGAGCTGAACGTGTGCTGAACTCAGAGGTGTCGTACGTTCGGTACTTAGATCGGTCGGATCGTGAAGACATTCGACTACATCAACCGCGTTCTCATAACGCTTCCGCTTATGGTCTACGAGGGTACGTGGATGATACTCTCCCCTCTCATTGTTATGCATCTCCATGATCTTGCTTGTGCGTAGAAATTTTTTTGAAATTACTGTATTCCCTAACATATGCAAGACCAGGGAGGCCATCTTCAGCTGGGGCTGGGTCTTCCCATAGCGCCAGATGCTACTACTGCTACTTCCCTTCCCACAGTGCGAGATGCTACTGCTTTTTTCTCTGTGTCAGGTTGCACCGGCTGGAAAGACTAGCCTGGGCATGCAGTCGATGGCTGGGTTTAGTACTACTGCTGATTCTATGTACCAGGGTGCCCTGGCTGGATAGGAGATCCTGGGTGAGAGGCCACTGGCTGTGAATGATTAGGTGCCCATGGCAGCTGCTGGTATTGGCCAGCTGCTATTCCAACCTGGAGTGTTGGAGGCCCTGTCCGGTGCCGTTCCAGTGAGACTTGCTGTTGTAGGTGATGACACAAAGAATGATGTAACAGGTTTTCAGTTTACTGCTGAAAGGAACCCCATGTAGGGCCATCCAAGAAAGAAAGGGGGGAAGATAGAAAGAGAGGGGAAGCAGAGAGATCTGAGGGTGCACGTAGGCAAGTCCTAGGTAAAAAAAGGGGATGTTCTTCTGTTGCTCGTCCGAGGGAGTGATGTAGAGTTTTATTTTGAGAAATCCCTGGATAGCTATGAGCGCCTTCTATATGGAGATGTGATTGTATCTTCCAAGCGGGTGTGTACGGGTAGAGTTGAAGCAGTGCAGGACGTAGAGGGTGTGGTAAAGCATGTGGCAAAGGAGATGGATGAGAAATAAGAAGTGTACAGCCAGCAAGGGGTGGAATCGTTGGGAGAAGAGAAGGTGAAAATGGTGCATCGGCGGCCTCCGAGGAGGAGGTCCGTCGGGCCCAACGAAAATTTTAGGGTTGAATTGTCGTGGTATGTTCTCCCATACAGCAATTCGCGAGCTCTTGGACCTTTAGGAGCACACAAGGGAAGATTTAATATTTTCTCAGAGTCTCATTTAAATAAATGTAAAGCCAATGAGTTGCTCGTGTTTTAAATTTTGATTCTATGTTTGTAGTGGAAAGTGATGGTTGGGCCATTGGCCTTGTTTTGTATTATCATAAGTTGAATAAAATCGAGTTGAATTGCGTATCGCCTCATTTTATTGATATTTTTTTATGTATGAGGATGGTGTGCACTAGCGGTTCACTGGTTTTTATGGTTATCTGAACTAGAATGAACGCAGGTTATCTTGGGATGACATTCACAATTTTCACAATAAGGGCAATGCGAGACCAAATGGAATGATGAGAGACTTTCATGAATGCATCATGGATTGTGGGTTGGAGGATTTGGGTTATATCGGCGGCCCCTTCACTTGGAGAAGAGGTGATGTACGCGAGCGCCTGGATCAGGTAGTTTGCAATATTGGTAGGGCCCATAAATTTCCTCGAGCGGAGGTGATCAACGAAGAGCACATTCACTCTGACCATCGCCCGTTGATCCTGCATGTGGATTATTTGGATGACAAAATCTTCAGAATACTGGAGGGTCGTGGGAAACAATTCGAAGCTAGGTGGTTAAAGGAGGAGACGTTCACTGAGATTGTTTGGACACCGTGGGAAAAAGCAAAGCTAGCAGGTATTGGCCCTTCTGTTGTTGATCGAAGGTGAGTTGTGCATGCCGATTAGCATTCTTGGGACCGGGAAACTCTCAGGGGCCCGAAGCGAAGAATAAATAAATTAAAAAAGGAGTTAGAGAGACTGAGGCGTGGCCCTTTAAATACAGAATCTCATGGTTATCAGAAGGAAATTATTACGCTCATTGAGAACATGTTGGATCAAAAGGAAATATTCTGGTTACAAAGAGGTCGGGCTAACTGGTTGATGCACGGGGATCATAATACCTCATTCTTCCATAATGCAGCCATAGCCAGGAAAAAAAGAAATAATATAAAGAAACTCCTAGATGAGTCGTTGGTCTGGAGGGAAGATAAGGAGTTGAAGGATCACATCGCTGATTATTTTTCAAAACTCTTCACATCGGAAGTACAGTATCCGAATCAAGAAGTGTTGTCCCTAGTTTGTAGGAGAGTGACGACTGAAATGAACAATGCTCTTTGTGCCCCTTATACTACTGAAGATGTTCGCAAGGAAATATTTGATATCAAGGACTTAAAAGCTCCAGGGCGAGATGGACTCCATGCTATCCTCTATAAGAGGTTTTAGCCCATGCTAGGGGATGATCTAATTGAGGAGGTTTTGAAGGCAATACATACATGTACTATTCCAACGGGTTGAAACGATATTGCAATTGTGATGATTCCAAAGGTGAATACACCAGAAAAGGTAACCTAATTTAGACCGATAAGTTTATGCAATGTGGTATATAAAATAATTGCAAAAATGGTGGCCTCCCGTTTGAAGGTGTTCCTACCACAAATCATTAGTCCAACAAAGAGTGCCTTCGTGCTTGGTAGATTGACTGCGGATAATATTCTAGTGGCTTGTGAGTGTTTTCACACAATCAGGACCAAAAGAGAAGGTAAAGAGGGATTATGTGCTATAAAACTCGACATGCACAAAGCTTACGACAGGGTTGAGTAGCCTTTTCTGAAGGACATTATGTTAAGACTGGGTTTCCATCGAGATTGGGTGAACTTTATCATGCAATGCATCTCAACTGTTGAATGCAGTGTAAGGATTAATACAGAGGAAAGTGAAAGTTTTAAGCCTACAAGGGGGTTGAGACAGGGAGACCCATTATCACCTTATCTATTCCTGTTGTGCACAGAGGGGTTGAATGTCTTACTTACACATGTAGAGAAAAATGGAAATATCTTAGGAGTAAAAGTATGTAGATATGCCCCGCCTATCACAAATCTCCTCTTTGTGGATGACTCTTTGATTTTCATGAAAGCTAACCAATATAGTGTCGAATCACTGAAATCAGTGCTAGATTTATACTGTGCGGCATCGGGACAGTTGGTAAGTGTGGAAAAGACCAGCATTTTGTTTAGCCCCAACACGAAGGTGGAGATTAGAGAACAATTGTGTACAACGCTGAATATTATGACTGAGGCTCTCAGTGATAAATATCTGGTTTTGCCAGCAAATGTGGGGTTAGATAAAAAGACTGTTCCACTTTCTGATTGAACGAATTGTTAAGAAAATTAGTGGTTGGGAGGAAAAATTGTTGTCAACCGAAGGGAAGGAGACCCTGCTCAAGGTTGTTATCCAAGCCATACCCTCCTATGCAATGTCGGTCTTTAAAATTCCTAAAAGCATTTGTAAAGGAATCATTGACGCAATAGCGCATTTCTGGTGGGGAGACGAGGAAAACCAGAGGAGGATGCATTGGATGGCCTGGTGGAAAATGTGCGTACCTAAAAACCAAGGGGGGATGGGATTTCGTGATATTCACTGTTTTAACTTGGCTTTGCTTGCCAAGCAGGCGTGGCGTCTTATTGATAGACCCGACTCCTTGTGTGCTACTATCCTAAGGGCTAAGTACTATCCTGACAGCGATTTGTTGAACACCAAATTAATGAAAGGTTCTTCATTTGCGTGACAAAGTATCATGGCCGGGACGAATTCCCTAAAACGCGGCTACATTTTGCGAATGGGGAATGGTCAAAATATTAACATTTGGGAAGATGCCTGGATCCCAAACTATGCCACAAGGAAAATTGTAACGCCCAAGGGGGGACATTTGTTAACGAAGGTGGGGGGCCTAATTGATCCTTCTACGAATAGTTCGGATGAAGATCTCATTAGACAAATTATGTGGCCCATTGATGTACAACGAATTCTTTCAATTCCAATCTCACAATATCACAATATGATATGCCAGATTTTATTGCTTGGAGCTATACGAAAAATGGTATGTTCTTGGTCCGGTCTGCCTACTCTAGGGAGTGGAAACATTGGTATGGAAATAAATTAAGACATTCTAATGGGATGGGAGGAATCACAGTAAACCCAATTTGGAACACGATATGGAAGTTATCTTGCCCGGCAAAAGTCAAAAAATTTATATTGCGTACACTACATGGTACACTTCCATGCCGAGTTACGCTTGCAAATAGACATATGAAGATCTCACCCATTTATCCTACATGCTCGGAGGGCCTAGAAGATAGAAAACACATGTTGTTCCTTTGTAGAAAAGCCAAGGAGGTTTGGAAAAGGCTTGGGTTGGATGATATTATTGATAAAGCCTGTGAGGTAGATCGTGCTGGAGAAGCGATGTTGGAGTATTTACTACTTCTACAAGACCAAGAATTGTTGATTTTTGGCCATCACAATGTGCATGAAATGATTGTTGTCTCAGCATGGTATCTATGGTGGGAAAGACGAAAAATTGTGCATAAGAAGACAACGCATAATGCACTTCAAATTTCTATGGGAATTCTTGCCCTTACATCAAATTACGTTAATGCATCATACCCGCGACTTCTATGAAAAAGAGGGGTTGGTCCTGTCCTCTCAAGGGATTTGTGAAACTTAATGTTGATGTTTCTTTTGACTACGACCTCCTTAAGGGCACGATGGGGGGCAGTATTGAGAGATGATAAAGGTAGGTTTATTGCAGGAGACAACGGGAAAATTGACTATTGCGCGGATGTTTTGATGTCGGAAGCTTCAACTCTCAAATTTAGTCTATCACTGGCACGGAGGACGGGATGTAATCGCCTTATTATTAACTCAAACAATCTGAAGGTGGTTGAAACCATGCAAAACGGAAGACGGTCGACGAGCGCGACGGCGGCAATCTTCGTTAATTGTTTTCATTATGCCTGTGATTTCATTGTTATTAGATTCGGACATTGTAATAGAGGAACAAATAAAGTAGCTCATGAGTTCGGTAGATTAGCTAGATTTTATGTGACCTCAGATTTTCTTTTCAAGGATACATCATGGAGAGGTGCATCAATAGCATAGAAGAAGAGCCAAGCGGTCACAACTCGCCTAGTCGAACCTCTAGCCACAATGGCAAGGAGGAAAGACTCACAGATCAAGGGCCGCGTCTCGACCAACACCAGAAACCTAGAAGCACAACACCAACAACATCACAGGCTAGGTCAACGCACTCTCCACCCTTCACGCCTAGGAGTCGGTGAGTGAACAGCGGGAACCAGCTGGTTCCGAAGAAGGTGTCAAAGCTGGTGCTGGCGTACATTGCGCCCCAAGAACCCATGCTCACAGCAGCCACCATCACCAACGGCACAATGCCCCAATCCTCGACGAAGCATCGACGAAGCCACCACCTCCAGCAACAATTCTGGTGGCCTCCATGGCACCCCGGCAGCACCTCCAAGTAAGACGCGACGCCACTGCGCCGCTGCTGCCTAGCTAGTGAGCCAGCCTAAAGATTCCCCTGGTGCCCGGGAAGGGCACGGACATGACCAAGACGACGCCTCCAAGGAGGAGACGCACCCGCAGGCGTCGTCGTCGTCTGCAACGGGCTGCTGCCGCGCACGGATTTCTCTCGGCCAGTCTGAACCCCTAGGAGACCGCCGGAGCAGCGCCATCGGAGGGGAGGAAGCAAAGCCGCCGGCTTGGGACGTGCTGCGAGGAGGAGAGCCGTCACCTGCTGCCGGCAAAGGAGGTAGACGCCGGTGGCCGTGACCGTGGGCACCGGAGCACCAGCCCGCACCTCCGCCGGTAGGCCCAGCCACAAGCATCTGCGAGGCCACCGCACAGCCGCCCGCAACCAGCGCCGTTGCCGCGCCAGATCTGGAGCCCACCGACCAGGATCCACCGGCCACCACCCACCACGCGACAGAGAAGCCACCACCGCGCCACCTACGCTGGACGCCCTGCGCTAGGAAACGGCCGACGTCGCGCGGATCGACGCCATGGAGCAGCCCCCCTGCCGCAGCCACCGACCGCACAGGGTCACCACACGAGGGAGGAAGCGCCCTGCCGCCACCTTCCCCAGAACCGGTGCGGGCTTCGCCGGCGGATCCTCTGGTGGCGACGAGGTGATGGGAAGGGGGAAGGGGCGGCGGCGGCGGAGTAGGATTTCCCCCGTGTCGCCGCCAGAGGAGGGCGACGCAGGGGCGAGCCGAGCCTTCGTAGTCCCTTCTTATGACGAGTGCTCCTCTTGTGACCTCGGATTGGTTTGAGGAGCCTTCAAATGAAATTGTAATGATTCTCACAGACGATATACTGGTTATTTTTAATGAATAAAAGTTCCGTTTATTTTGAAAAAAAAAGGATTCTCCTTAAGCAACAGGTGCCTCGGGCCTGACAGGGAGGGAGGCTCTGGCCTCAAAATAGCAAACTGGAACTGACGGCGAGAGACAGTGCGAGATGTGCGCAGCAGGGAGTGGGCACCCGCCGCTTGCATGCACCACGAACGCCGAGACAAGGGGAAGGAGGAGAAAAACAACCGGCGGCCGGCAACCAGGCTTGGACGACCGACCGAGCGAGTAGTTAGCTAGCCTAGGTATAGCACTGGCACCCCGGCCGGCCGGCAGCCATACATGGCCGCCACCGTGGCCGCGCGGTGGTGGGAGGACGCGGCGATCTCGGTGGGGATGGTTGCCGTGCAGCTTGCCGGCGCAGCATACATGGTGGTGCTGACGCCGATCCTGGCGCTGGGCCTGGACCCGCTCTTCCTGGTGACGTTCGGCAGCCTCTCCACGGGGATCCTCGCCCTCCCTTTCGCCCTCAACCTCGACAGGTAGGAGGTATCTCGCTCTCGCGTGCATGCATGCATGCGCATTGAACAATTCGTTAGCTGCTTTCATCACGTGTGGCATGCAGGAACAAATGGCCGTCGGAGCTGAGTAATAGGTTGATCCTTGAGTTGGTGGTGCTGTCTCTGGGAGGGTAAGAAACTAAGCATATGTATGTATGTATGCTTTATTTTTTTATTAATGAATTGTTTACAGGGTGACTGTGTTCCAAGCCCTCATGCTGGATGGCATGAAGAAGACATCCCCCGCCATCGCCTCCGCGATGCTGAACCTGGCCCCGGGATTCATCTTCGTTGTCGCGGGCTGCCTCCGGTATATTTGTTGCCGTCTTCTAAATTTTAGAGGGCAGCGAGTGTCCGTGATCTGTAAATAAATGCTAATAAATTGTAGGTTTGAGAGGGTTGATCTCAAGTGCCGGTACACAAGAGCCAAGATAGTGGGGACCCTTCTATGCCTGGGGGGAGCCATCACCATGAGCATCCTGCAGAGCCCTGCCACTCCACAGGGCCGAAGATCGCCAGACCTAGCAGCCTGGGTTGTCGGGTGCCTGTGCCTCCTGGGTGCGGTGCTCGTGCTGTCGGGCACAATAATCCTGCAGGTTCACTTCCATGCTCACAAATAGTATCTTGATTAACTTATCGTCTTGCGTGTCTTGGCCCTGATGCATGCAATTGCAGGCAGCAACCCTGATCCGTTTCCCGGCCCCTTTTACCCTCTGCGCCATGACCTCACTCATCGGCGCCTTGCTGACAGGGATGTTCCAGGTGTTTACCACAGGGAGGCTCGGCCCTGGGACGCTCCAGATCAGCACCGGAATAATCCTCTCCCTTGTGTTTGTGGTGCGTGCTTGCCAAAACTTGCGTCAAATGAGCCACCATGCGGCTACTGAGGCTGAGCTTGACCCAGTACTACATTTATAACAACATAACAGGGTAGTCTGGTGAGCTCCGTGTCTATCATGTACCAGACGTGGGTGCTGGAGAAGAAGGGGCCTGTGCTCGTCTCACTGTTTAGCCCCACGCAGACCATGGGTTCCGCAATCTTCTCCGCCCTCTTCTTGGGACGGGTGGTGCAACCAGCAAGGTTCGTACATACATGCATGCATACCCTGCCTGAGATAAGAGTTCATGCATGCATGATGAGAGAAAAAACTACTTGTGTGTGTGTGTGTGTGTGCGCGCGCGCGCGCGCGTGTGGGCGTATGTGTGTGCGTGTGTGTGTGTGTGTGTGTGTGTGTGTGTGTGTGTCATTGGGAAAGCTAGAGTCTACACAAATGTAACCCTGAGACAATTTTCTTGGGTTTTCATGTTGTCCATGGCAAGGAATAGGCTGATATTTTTGGGGGGGCTTTGTTTTGCTGCAGCATACTAGGGATGCTATTTCTTTTCTCCGGCCTTTATGCAGTTCTGTGGGCAAAGAAGAAAGAAGGCCATGTTCTTCCTCCTGCAGACAGGGTCGTGGCAGACGATATAGAGAAACCACTCTTGCTTCCACGCTAGCTTTTGTTTTAATATCTAGACAGGCAGGGTTCATACAGCAAAAATCAAAGATTGTATACTTCTCTTTGTTTGATTTTTGTAAACAAGTACTGTACTGTGCTATGTTCATACTGACAAGATACTTAGATCAGTAGCATCAGATTGTATGATAGAGGTAAGATGAAATGAATAATACCAAGCACATGCAAGTTGCCTTGCGCCTAGCTCCAGTAATTTCAAGCTTGAACCTTGTTGGTCATACCAGAAACAGATAAATAGCTTGCTGAAAAGCTAAAGTCTAAACAAATGCTTCCTTCAAGGTGAATCTTTTGAGTGTTATGGCAGAACCAGACAACAGGTTAAAAGTGGCTATCATAACGAGTCTGGTATCAGTCCCCAAGGCAAAATTGTCTGTTTACTGAATGGGAACGTACACAAAGAATTCATCGACTAAAATCCCAGCATTCAACGAATTTGCAAAGGGAATTTGCTGATACAGTACACTCCTGCAGATTATAAATCAGTCAGGTAAACTCTTTACAATGAACAAATCAACGTAAGGTTTTCTCCAGTCCGAGGCAAGAATGCTTTTAGAGATTATACACGCACTCTTCAAGTGCTAAAACTCTGCAGAACCAGGAACCCTGGGAAATGGAATGGCATCTCTGATGTTGTCTATTCCGGTTGCAAACTGTACAAGCCGTTCAAATCCAAGGCCAAAACCAGCATGAGGAACTGTAACAGGAAAGGTTCAAGTTCGTTAGCTCCCATCACAAGAACAAAAAGCAGGCTACACTAAGGATATAGCTACCTACGAAATTTGGAATCATCTGCTACAAACAAACAAACAAAAAGCAAGATAATTGCACTGTCAGATGTTATCAACTTCTGCATGGTTGCGATACTTAACCTGATCCATATCGTCGCAGATCCAAATACCACCAGTAGCTATCTTTGTTAAGATTTGATTCATCCAGCCGACCTTCAAGGTAATCAAGTCGTTCTTCTCTTTGGCTTCCTCCAATAAGTTCACCTACCTGAAATTGAACACAACATAAAATATGATGACAAAGTTATTCCTTCAAATTCATAAAAGCTTCTCTTGAACTTGATTCGTTCATATACTAACAAGTTTACTAGGATGCGATGTTTCAGGTTTTGCTTATGGGCTTACCCCAGGAACCAATAGATCCATTGCCGCAACTGTTTTCCCGTCATCATTTTGTCGCATATAGAAAGCTTTGATTTCCTAAAGACGATGCCAGTTAATTTAAGATATTATTAAATTCTTGCTGAACCAGTTAAATACTGCAAAGTGTGCATTACAAACCTTTGGATAATCTCTAATTATTACAGGACTGCCACCAAATGCGACTTCTGTGATATATCTTTCATGCTCACTTTGCAGATCCAACCCCCACTTTACCTGTGGAAGGTATTTCAGAAGAATCAGAAAGATCCTTTTCAGTTATATGTAATAATAATCACTAGCATTTCTGCTTTTCACCCTTGCTTGCTCAAGAAAAGGGCATTAAAATATAAATAAAGATACAACAAGACATTGCAGTATGTGGAGCTTAAGTCTGTACAAGCAGAAAGACAGATAATTTTGCACATACTAATACGAATGGAACACATCATCCTCAATAACAAGCAAACAAAATTTATCCATTCAACATTAACATGGCGATTTCATCCAACACTGAAGCCAGAAAGACAGCGTACCCCAACTACAATCCCATGAGTTGGCAATAAACAAGCTAAGTATGCAACCAATTTTTAATTATACAAAAGCATTTGCTTGAACTTCCATAGACTATCAATGAATCTAAGTTCTAAAATTGTACTGTAGGTAACAATGAGAACATTATTGATGTAAGTCATGAATTACCGGGAACTCGAATTTCTTGTTGGACCCAATAAGTAGCTTGATAGCATCAGAATATGACATCTGAACAAAGTTTTTCTCAGCTACATTCTGGGAGCAAGAAACATATCAATATTTCAGCAGTTGTAAGCAAAGACATACACACCACTTCCATATATGTAACGACAGAAGGAAGCTATAAATAAGATGTATACATTTAGTCTATCTATGATCCCTTTCTCAACCCACGTATCAAAAAAAACCATATCTTCTTTGCAGTTCTCAAGAATATACTTTACCTGCATCAAACAGAACAGTAATTAGGTAAATGATGTAAGTGTAGACATCTGCTTGAAAATAAACATGGAGCATCCATATCTGAAGCACAAAGTATCAAGCAACATGCTATAGACAAGGGCACCTACTACATACTGGAGATATGCACTTGCACACGCCATGTCATCATTTAGATCAGCAAAGGCAAGTTCAGGCTCAATCATCTTCCCCAGAACACATGACACAAAAAAAGCTGTAAATTCAATGTTCACAAATGTAAGATTCTCAAAATACAAATGTAGAAGAATGTTTAAATACCCAAAATTCAGCCAAATGCCTTGAAGTGTTTGAATTTTCAGCCCTAAATGTGGGACCAAATGTGTAAATCTGTAGAAAGGGGTGACCACAAGGAAATGAGAAGATTGGTTACAGCTGGCAAGAACTACAGTGTTAGCTGTTTCAAACAAATCAGGCAGACAGAAGTTACATCAGATAGAGCTGAAGCATATGTTTCGCCATTCAGTTGTCCAGACACCGTCAGAAATGCTGGTTTGCAGAAGAAATCCTAGCATATGTGGATGCAAATAACCATTGTTAAAGGAAAAGACAAAACATTGAAAGCATTAAGATTACATGAACAGCAGTTAAATCAAACAGCATGTGCAATAGCATACATCACCAGAATGATACAGATAAAAAATTGCTTATAGGCGTGTACCCCGCCAGACAACGAGCCTTCGCTTCTGGACTGGTGGCAATCGGCGCGACACTCCACCCCAACGCCCATGCGCAAGGGCCTAGGTACCGTGACCCTCCTCGTCCCCTGGATGATATGGAAGCACCGCAACGACTGCATCTTCAACGGAGCGTGCCCATCCGTGAACACCCTCCTAGCGAAGATCAAGGAAGAGGCCGCCTTTTGGGCAAACGCGGGCGCGCTAGGGCTCAAAGCCATTACCCCCCAGACTTGGGACGTCCATTAATTCAGTTTTTGTAACAGCCTCCTAGGAGGAATGTAACTACAACTCTCTCTTTACAATGAAATGAAACGCACGCTCTCATGCGTTTTCTCGAAAAAAAAATTGCTTATAGGGAGTAAAGGGTGCTTGACATTTGACCACTACCTGTGACCAATCGACCCTTCCATCCTTCGAAGGAATGCTGTTGACTAGGCAGCCTCCTTCAGCACTATTTGAAAGCTGCAATGCAGAAGGAAATAAAATCAAACAATTTAAACACGATTATATGAGGAAAAACAAGTAGTAAAATGCCAAAGTATAGAGCGTCTCATCATTCAATGGAAAACCATCTTTTCAGATATGGATAACAAAATATGTGTAGACCGACAATAGTGCAATAACCTGACATCATCATAACTGAGAACTTGGATTTCGTTCGAAAATGAACAAATGACAAATACCCACCGATCTAGTAGTGCACTCTGTCACGACCTGGCTGATTGCCGCGCAGGTTGTAGGAGGACGAGGGCGAGGCCCTCGCCGGCCTATGGTTGGAGAAGGGGGTTGAGGAGGGGCGCCGTGGCGCAGGAGCAAGGAGGTGAGGTTGTAGGTTATTTTCTGCTTGCGTTTATTGATCCAAGGGCTGGCTATATATAGCCTAATTACAAGACCAGATTATAGACTCCTATTGCAATTGGGTGTTGGTAGGGTAACCTTCTACGGGACTAAACCTTTCCAACTAATACCAAGACTCCTAATCTAAAAAAAACTATAATTAAACTAGGACATATTTTTAGGCAGGTGCAGGGCCAGCCCGTGCAGGTCCCTTGCGCCTATAGGGCTGGCCCCACATGACATCTCCCCCTCCATTCTGAAACAGCTCGTCCTCGAGCTGGAAGCTTGGATAACGTTCGCGGAAGGTTGTAACATCCTCCCATGAAGCAGCAGACGCCGGCTGGCCCTCCCAGTGAATGAGCACCTGCTGGACACCGCGAGCAATACGAGCACGCAATGCTTGGACAGGGGTTGGATGTACTCGACCCTGAAACAGAGGTGGAAGCATCGGTGGAACTTCCGGCGGTGGACCATGGTACTTCTTCAGGACCCGACATGGAAGACATTGTGAATGCGGGCGCGTGGGGGCAGCTCCAAACGGTAAGCAACCATATCGATTTTAGCGAGGAGTTTGAAAGGCCCATAATATTTGGGAGCCAATATCCCTTTGGCGCCTACTCCAAGGAATGCCGTCGGCCGGTGCGGTGCAGAAGACGGAGCCAAACCCACTCTCCAACATCAAAAGAAAGGGCCCGATGCTTATCATCATAGTAATGCTTGTACTGTTGTGCTGCCTGAAGGAGACGCTCACGGATGTCGAGTAAGAACTGATCGCGGTCGACGATCTGCCGTCCCACCGCCTGATTGCGAATCTCGCCTGGCGTATAGTCCCGCAATGATGGGGGATCCCGTCCATAAACCACCTGGAAAGGAGTGTCCTTCAACGCCGAGTGGTATGAAGTGTTGTAGCAGTACTCCGCCCAAGGCAACCATTGGAGCCACTGCCGGGGGCGATCCCAACTTATGCAACAAAGGTACATGGTGATGACGCGATTGACGGCCTTAGATTGTCCATCAGACTACAGATGGAAGGCCGAACTCATGTGCAAGCGCGTCCCCGCGGCGGCAAACAGAGCCTTCCAAAAGCCCAAAGTGAAAACCACATCCCTGTCCGAAACGATGGATGTGGGAAACCCGTGGAGTCGGACAATATTGGAGAAGAAGGCCTTAGCAACGGACTCCGCAGTGTACGGATGCGCCAAGGGGATGAAATGCGCATACATGGAGAAACGGTCCACGACGGTCAGTATCACACTTTTGCCGCCCACCTTCGGAAGTGCCTCAATGAAATCCATGGAGATGTCTTCCCAAACACGAGATGGCACTGTCAAGGGCTGCAATAAAGCCGGCTGGATGAAGCTGCTCCGTCTTGTTGCGTTGACAAACCTGACAAGCACGAATATACTGCTGAAGTTCTGCCCTTTTGTGATGCCCGGATAATTAAGCTACAGCAACCCCCTGCTAATGATGCCACGTCACTTCAATTACTGTTGCTAATCACGTGTTAGTTCGAAACTGATTCAAATTCAAATTCAAAATCAAGCAAACAATAAAAGTTTTCAAGTTTAATAACTAAAATGTTCGGGTTGTGCCAGATAAATCATAAGTAGTAATGGTGGAGAAACCCCATTTTTATAAAATGTTTAAATACTCTAAAAATAAATAAACTGCAGCATAAGCAATTATTTAAATAACTTTGGTAGTTAATAAAATGTTAAACTATTTTATTTGGGGTTAAACTTTTTGTGGCAGTGGTGTATTTAATAAAACTAATTTAGGTACTAACAATATATTTACAGAACTATTAAAAACTAAAAAAAGAGAAACAAAATAAAAATAAAAGGTTAACAGAACCCCTCCCACACACACACACACACAGGGTCGTGGCCCAACTGGCTACTCCAGCCGGCCCACCCGCTACCCACTGGCCTAAACCCCCACACCCAAACCCTAACTACCCCCACAACCCACCCCACATCCTTCCCCGATCCCTCCACTGTCCTTGGCGCCCCCTCTCCCCGATCTGGACGCGTCGCCCCAGGCCCCGCGTCATCGCCGACGCCCGGCGCCGCCTCGCCGAGCCTGATGCCGCCCGGTGCTGCCCCGCCGCTCCACCGTGCTCCTCCGTCCCGTCGCCCCTACCCCGCCAGCCTCCTCGAGCCACGCCGCTCGCACCTCTACATCGGGGGTGAGGAACACCTCCCCGCCTTCCCCTCTCTGTCGCGCACGCGCTCCCGCGCCCGCTCGCGGCCACCACCGTCCCGCACGCACTCCGGCCGCGCGCACCGCGTCCAGGCCTTGCCCAGCCCCGTCTTCGCCGTCCGCCCCGCGCCGTGATTGCGGCCACGCCACACGGGCTCGCCCGTCCGCCAACACCACCGCCCTCTGGTGCAGTTGCCGCTACCGCTCGCCGTGCGAGTCGAGCGGCGAGCCGAGCCCGTCACGCCCTCCACCCCTGTCCGCGGCGCCCGTCTAGCTCCCACTTCAGCCACTGCCTCGCTGCGCCGCTCGAGGACCCTGCTCCCTGACTAGCTCGTCATGGCCAACGGCCCTACCGTCCCGCTCACCACTGGCGCCCGTGCGCCGCCCGACCACCCCTCGCGAGCGTGCGTTGGCTCCTGGCCGCCAGCGCCCGCGCCCGCGTGCCCCTGGGCATGCGCCCGATCGGGTCGCGCCCGTAACCCGTCGCCCTCGCCCGATATGGCCCTCTGGGCCTATGACATATGGGCCCCACGCCCCTTTTATTAAAAGGAAAAAGAAAAACAAAAAATAGTTAAAATAAAATTTAATTAACTAAATTAATTGTGATTAATTAATCTAATTAACCCTGTTAACTAACCTTAATTGTCTGATTAGATAAACAGTCAATGACCAGTGGGACCCACGTGTCAGTTTGACCAGTCAACGGTCAGAGTTGACCACTGACATCATGATGACATCATATATGCTGTTAATTCTAGAAAATGATTAAATCCTTTTTTAAATTCGGATGAAAAAACTTTGTACTGAAAGTTGCTCAGAACAACGAGACGAATCCGGATACGTAGCCCGTTCGTCCGCCACACATCCCTAGCATAGCGAACACGCAACTTTCCCCCTTCGGTTCATCTGTCCGAAAACGCGAAACACCGGGGATACTTTCCCGGATGCTTCCCCCCTTCGCTGGTATCTCCTCCTACTGCGTTAGGGCACACCTGGCACCGTTACTTGTCTTGTCATGCATCGATATGCATCTGTTTGCATTGTATTCATTGTTTCTTCCCCCTCTTCTCCCCGATAGACTACAAGACTGACGCCGCTGCTGGTGCCCCGATCGACTACGTTGTTGACGACCCCTCCTTGCCAGAGCAACCAGGCAAGCGCCCCCCCCCCTGATCAACCCGATATCGCCTATTCCTTCTCTCTACTGCTTGCATTAGAGTAGTGTAGCATGTTACTGCTTTCCGTTAATCCTATTCTGATGCATAGCCTGTCTTTGCTACTACTGTTGTTACCTTTACCTGCAATCCTAAATGCTTAGTATAGGATGCTAGTTTTCCATCAGTGGCCCTACATTCTTGTCCGTCTGCCATGCTATACTACCGGGCCGTGATCACTCGGGAGGTGATCACGGGTATATACTTATATACATAATATATGATATATGTGGTGACTAAAGTCGGGTCGGCTCGTAGAGTACCCGCAAGTGATTCCAATGTGGGGGCTGAAGGGACAGGTGGTTCCATCCCGGTAGTGATGGGCCTGGGTTCCCGACGGCCCCCGATTGTTTCTTTGTGGCGGAGCGACAGGGCGGGTTGAGACCACCTGGGTGAGGTGGGCCTGGCCCTGGTCGGCGTTCGCGGTTACTTCAAAATAACACGCTTAACGAGATCTTGGTATTTGATCTGAGTCTGGCCACTGGCCTATACGCACTAACCAACTACGCGGGAACAGTTATGGACACTCGACGTCGTGGTATCAGCCGAAGTCTTCTTGACGTCAGCAACTAAGCGGCGCGCGCCGGATTGGACCGTAAGCCTGCGCTTGTATTAAGGGGGCTAGGTCTGCTTCCGGCCGCGTACGCAACGTGCAGGTGTGCAATGGGCGATGGGCCCAGACCCCTGCGCGCATAGGATTTAGACCGGCGTGCTGACTTCTCTGTTGTGCGTAGGTGGGGCTGCGACGTGTTGATCTTCCGAGGTCGGGCATGACCCAGGAAAGTGTGTCAGGCCAAAGGGATCAAGCGTGTTGGGCAATGTGGTGCACCCCTGCAGGGAAGTTTATCTATTCGAATAGTCGTGCCCCTCGGTAAAAGGACGACCTGGAGTTGTACCTCGACCTTATGACAACTAGAACCGGATACTTAATAAAACACACCCTTTCAAGTGCCAGATACAACCCGGTGATCGTTCTCTCACAGGGCGACGAGGAGAGGATCGGCGGGTAGGATTATGCTATACGATGATACTTGGTTAACTTACCATCTACTCTCATCTACTGCTTCAAGATGGAGGCTACTAGAAGCGTAGTCTTCGATAGGACTAGCTATCCCCCTCTTATTCTGGCATTCTGCAGTTCAGTCCACAGATACTACCCATTTCATTGATACCAATGCATATGTAGTGTAGATCCTTGCTTACGAGTACTTTGGACGAGTAATCACAGTTGCTTTGCTATTTCTTTTCCCCCCTTTCCCGGTTATTGCGATCATATGATGGAGTCCAGGAGCCAGAGGATCCCGAGGATGATTCTACATGGAGTTGGACTACGAGGAGTAGTTAGGAGGTCCCAGGCAGGAGGCCTTGCCTTTTCGATCGTTGCTACTTTTGTGCTAGCCTTCTTAAGGCAAACTTGTTTAACTCATGTTTGTACTTAGATAATGTTGCTTCCGCTGACTTGTTTGTATTCGAGCTTATGTATTCGAGCCCTAGAGGCCCCTCGCTTGTAATATAAAGCTTGTATTATTTTAAATTGTGTCTAGAGTTGTGTTGTGATATCTTCCCGTGAGTCCTTGATCTTGATCGTACACATTTGCGTGTATGATTAGTGTACGGTCAAATCGGGGGCGACACACCTTGCTTGCGGCAGATGGAAATCTCGGCAAAGACGATGAAGTGACTTCTGGATACCTTCATGGCCCGCATCATGGGCTGCAGCCAGGACCTCCCTGAGCAGCGGCGACGCGGGTGGCACATAAGCCCGTTGTTGGAAGGTAACAACACCATCAACGAGAGCCCAAGGCTGTCCTAACTCACCAGATTCTAGTTGTTCCCGAAAAGTGACAAGCGTCGGGTCCGTGTGTGCTGCCTGACGGAGAGCTTCAAACAGATCAAAAGAAGGTCCGGAGATGGCGAGTGCCTGGCCGGCAGGAGCATCACGGCGAGAAAGAGCATTGGCGACAATGTTTTGGCAACCCAGTTTATATTCCACCGTGAAGTCGAACCCCAACAGCTTGCCCACCCAATGATGCTGTGGAATGGTAGCGAGGCGTTGGTCCAGCAAAAACTTCAGGCTGTAGTGGTCAGTTTTGACGACAAATGCACATCCCCAAAGATAGGACCGCCAGTGGCGCACGGCGTGCACCAGACCAATGAGCTCCCGCTCATAAGCGGCAAGAGAAGCATGACGCAGAGCAATGGTTTTGCTGAAATAGGCAATGGGGCCGCCACCTTGATGCAGGACTGCCCCGAAACCAGATCCAGATGCATCACACTCCACAATGAATGAAACTGCAAAATCCGGCAGCTGAAGCACAGGGGCGGTGGTAAGAGCTTTCTTGAGGGCTTCAAAGGCGATAGTCGCTGCAGGCGTCCAAAAAAATCCATCTTTCTTGAGGAGCGCCGTGAGGGGAGCTGCAATGGTGCCAAAATCCCAGATGAACTTGCGGTAGTATCCTGCCAGTCCTAAGAAACCACGCACAGCGCGGACGGTGCGTGGAACCGGCCAGTCTACCACGGCTAGAACCTTGTCACTGTCCATGGCAACTCCTGCAACGGAGATGACGTGTCCCAGATAAGCCATGGTTTCCTCCCCAAGGGAACACTTGGAGCGCTTGAGAAACAGTTGATGTGTGCGCATAGCCTCCAAAACGAGCTTGACATGACGTAGGTGATCCGACCAGGACGAGTTGTAGATCAAGATATCATCGAAGAACACAAGCACAAACCGACGAAGGTAGGGACGGAGGACGTCGTTCATGAGTGCTTGGAACGTCGCTGGGGCATTTGTCAAACCAAAGACCATCACCACAAACTCAAAGAGGCCCTCATGTGTGCGGAATGCCGTCTTGTGGATATCCTCAAGGGCCATCCGAACCTGGTGGTAACCCGACCGGAGATCCAATTTGGTGAAAAAGCGGGCGCCCTTGAGTTCATCCAGAAGTTCATCGACAACGGGAATTGGAAACTTGTCCTTGATGGTGACAAGGTTGAGACCATGGTAGTCGATACATAAACGCCAAGTCCCGTCGGCCTTTCTGGCGAGTAGAACGGGGGATGAAAATGCAGAAAAACTAGGACGGATCAGACCGCGAGCCAACATCTCTGAACATTGGCGCTCCAGTTCATCTTTTTGAATCGTTGGGTAGCGGTAGGGACGGACAGCAACCGGCGGTGTCCCGGTAATAAGATGAATATGATGGTCATGTGCACGCTGCGGCGGCAGGCCCTGTGGGTCTGCGAAAACATCGGTGAAAGTGGCCAGCAGGCTGTCCAGAAGGTCCTTGCCTTCCCACGCATGTAGGTGGGCATGCCATCCAAGGGAGCCGAGGCCCGACCACTCCACACGGTGATCCGAGTGCCAAAACGACATCCACACGCGTAGTGAATCCCAGAGAATTGGCCCAAGAGTTTTGAGGAATCGTGTACCCAGGACGATGTCAAACCCGCCCAATGGAATGGCATGCAGATCAACAACGAAACGCTCCTTGTCTCGCAGCCTGCTGAAGGAGTCCCCGACAGGTCACCTTATCGCCAATGGGGTTGGCGCGGGTCGGCGGTCCGAAGTGGTTGGCGATCAGTTTTTGAAACTCGGTCCAGGACGGCTGATGGCCCAACTTAGTCTCGAGGTGGCCATACCATAATGCGGCAACATCGGTGAGATGGTATGTGGCGAGCCACGTCTTATCCGACTCCGGCGTTCGCTGCCCGAGGAAGAAGAGATTGCAGCGTGTCAGCCATGGCCGCGAACCGCTGGCCCCGTCAAAGAGGGGAAAATCAATCTTGTAGAGGCACTGAGCCCGATCCGCCAGATCGGCCGAGGCCCCGGTGTGGGACGGCGCATCTAGGGGCCGCAGGAGCCCGATACCACCCAATTGAGGCGTGCCCTTGTCTTCCAGCCGAAGGAGGGCCAGGTTCTGCGCACGCTGCTGCTGTGAAGTGTCCGCCAGCTGGCCCTGGAGGGTTTTGAGCGTCTCGGCGATGGACTGGAGGGTGGCGCGGTCCTCGGTGCGCTCTGTCCGAGCGGTGTGGTTCTCCTCCGAGAGGCTGTTCAAAGTGGCGACCACGGCCTCATGATCCTCATGCTGTTTGGTCGCGAGGTCTGCTAGGGTTTGCGGCAGGGGCGCCGGCGGCGGTGGCGGAGACATGGCCGCTGGGATCGACGAGGAAGCTGATACCAAGTTGTCACGGCCTGGCTGATTGCTGCGCAGGTTGTAGTCGTGGGTTGTAGGAGGACGAGGGCGAGGGCGAGGCCCTCGCCGGCCTATGGTTGGAGAAGGGGGTTGAGGAGGGGCGCCGTGGCGCAGGAGCAAGGAGGTGAGGTTGTAGGTTATTTTCTGCTTGCGTTTATCCAAGGGCTGGTTATATATAGCCTAATTACAAGACCAGATTATAGACTCCTATTACAATTGGGTGTTGGCAGGGTAACCTTCTACGGGGCTAAACCTTTCCAACTAATACCAATACTCCTAATCTAAAAAAACTATAATTAAACTAGGACATATTTTTAGGCAGGTGCAGGGCCGGCCCGTGCAGGTCCCTTGCGCCTATAGGGCTGGCCCCACATGACACTCATTCAGTGATTATCTTGCACTTCTATTGTGAATGCTCTTGGGAAAGATCTACCAGTGTCAACCTCAGCGAGAGTTAGCACCAGAAGCAGTGGAACAAGCTTCCAAGTCATAGTAATAGCCCTAGTCAAAGTCAGAATCAGCAAAGTCCTCCATATTGGTTAGGGTGTTCCCTAGTGGTACTCAGTTAGCTGGTCCTAGTCTTATCCTAGTTGCATACGGAATAAGTCACAGCCTTTTTTTAGTCAAGCAATAAGACTTGTTCAGAAAACACCAAACGTTAGCACGGGGATAATCCCCTCTGGTGCAACAGACGTTATCATTTGGGCGCTAATTCCAGTTGCAAAGATCATCTACTTCCATCACTGCTAACACAATGTGAAGTTTTTCTAATCAGCTACAAAGGTACGAAAATAACGAAAACAACATGTATATTCTGTACATGAGGATAAGCCAACTGACAAACCTAAATAGTTTATTGCTTGCGCTTAATACTAAAAAAACTCATTCAGTTTGGCGGTAAATATTATTACAACTAGATAACCCCATGCACGTTGCTGCGGAATTTTTTAGCAATGACCTTATCAAAAATAAAATTATAATATATGAGAATAGTACTGCACCACATTCAACTTAGAAGTAAATGGAGGGTGGATGCATGTTATATTGTCTTGTGACATTCAGGTTCGATTATTTATTGTTGAAACATAAAAATAAAAAATAATGATGTGGAGGGTTTTCATGTGCTTGATGATGTCGAGGGCTTGCATGTGGTGGAAAGTGGAAAGTTGAATGGTTGCATGACGCTTGATGATGTGGAGGGCGTGCGTGTGGTGGAAATTGGAAAGTGAAACATTGATTGGTTGCATGCACTTGATGATGTGGATGACTTGCATGTGCATTTAAATGGGAGGTGGCATGTGTGGGGCATGTGTGATAAGGTGGATAGGCTGCATGTTTTAAGAAAAATAAGATAGTGGGGATCGGGGATGAACTTCTTAGGTATATTAGACACTAGATACTAGATATGAACACAACAAATCAGCACTCAGAAACACTTGGTGAGCAACATTCCACACAAGAAGTAAGTTTTAAAACACACCTAATCTATCTATAGAAGCTTATTGAAGAAATACTAACCAAAGTAGTGACATAGAACTGCTCCCCCGCTCCTTCACAATCTGAGGCAGTAATAATAGGGCTTGATACCCAAATAAATCCACTGTCTTGAAAAAATTTATGAGTTGCATATGCCAGAGCATTTCTTACTCTTGCCACCTAAATGAGCACCAGACGTCGGTAAGAAATCCACCTTAGAAATTTATATAGGGAAGAAGCATAGAAGCCCTAGCTAGCATCTTCTATCTGTAACTGCATCGTAAGAAAGACATGCTCCAAACCAGAATTCATTTTGTGTTAACACATAAAACTATCAATAAAAACAAGAGAATCACACACATTGCCTTGTCGTATCTGTTGCAGTCCTACAAATGGTTTGCATTGCTAAATTTGTTAAACTGCTCAGCAGGACTACATATAGTCGCCTATTCTGAATTCTTTGCATAACTAACCATGCTATAACTTGCATACTAGCTTATAAGCTGATTTAATAGAAACAGCAGGCAAGTCTGTGGTCAAGTAATGGAACAAAAGGGCATAAATAATATCTACGACTCATGGCTTGTGCATCTCTAAACTGAACACAAAAGTCAAAACATTATCAAATTTGGTAATTCCTCAAGAATAAGGAAAAGAACCAGAAAAATGGAAGAGCGAGCAATGAGTAAGACCATACTGCACCAAAAGTGTTTGTCCGAGGACGGAGATGTGCCACAGTCCTCAGAAATTCTCTTGATGCTCGTTTCTTCTGTATAGGAAAAGATGTGGGATCACTCTCCCCAATCTACAAGATGAAAAGGTAAAAATATATCAGAATACAAAAGAAAAATAGAAGTTTATCTGTGATTTTTGTCTACAACCTGACAAAACAACAAGGCAACTGCGGATGAACAATCAACATTATCAGTTCATCAGAGTTTCCTAAACATAGCGAAGAGGACAAAGTCTTTACAACTTAAAATTCATCAAAAAAATTACTCATCATAGGAGGCTTCACTTATGAAACAAACTGGGTAACCACCACTAAAGATGGGCAGACAGTGCGGCCTAGTAGATTGGGTAGTAGAACATTGGTTAGTGAGGACAAAGGAGGGAGATAATATACTAATAGCTAGTGACGAGGGGATGCCACACGGGCATGCCAGCAGGGACGCCAGCCAGGTACCGCGGCCATGCCTTCTATCAAGGTGCCAAGTCAGCCATTTGGGCCCAAGCATCAACCCGGGCCGCATCAACTTGGGAGACACCGAAGCAGGAAGTCACCGGCGCACGGCATAGTCTGGCGGGACCAAGTGGCGCGCGCCCACCGGCCATCCGACCCCCGCCATGTAACCCTAGCTCGGCCAGGTATATAAGGCAAGCTGGGGTCCTTCTCGGGTAATCCAACACATTCCAGATCATCCTAGAGCTAGGGTTCACAGCTACCACCATCCTCTTCTTGTCGATCGCCAAGGTTGAGAGCTTTTAACCCAGGAAAATGATCTCTCGGCGATCCTCCCGATTGTCCTTGAGTACTCGAGCAATACAACCATCAATGGAAAGGGCCCAAACCTGGGTAAATCATTTCCTATCTGTAGCAATAACTCGCCCAATTACTCCCCTATCTGTGGCAAGAGCTTTCATTGACAACATCTTTAAATTACATGGGCTTCCTTGTGTGATTGTGACAGACAGAGACAGGATTTTTACTAGTGCTCTGTGGCAGAAAATGTTTAAAGCAATGGATGTCAAACTCCACTTCAATACATCATACCATCCACAAACTGATGGCCAAACAGAAAGAGTAAACCAACGCTTGGAAAATTACTTAAGGTGTATGGCCTTTGCACAACCAACTAAGTGGAACAATTGGCTATCTCTTGCTGAGTGGTGGTACAACACAAGCTACCACACATCCCTCAAAATGACACCATTCCGAGCTGTGTATGGTAGACCTCCAAACATGATTGCTGAAGCAGCCTTATATCCTCCTGAGCAAACACCAAATTTTACTCTCACTCGGGAAGAAATTGCCAACAAGCAAAATCTTCTGAAAGCTAACGAAAGAATGAAATACTTCGCAGACAAGAAAAGAGTGGAACGAGTGCTGCCAGTGAGAGACATGGTCTATAAAACTCCAACCTTACAGTCACACATCTCCCAGTATTCACAAACACTTGAAGTTACACTCCCAAGTACTATGGGCCATTTAGAGTACTGACAAAAGTGGGTGTTGTCTCCTATAGGTTACTCCTTCCAGATAATTGCAAATTACATGACACCTTCCATGTGAACCAATTAAAGAAGCACCTTGGTGCGGCAGTCGTACCAAACCCATAACTGCCCCTGCTCAACCCAGATGGCACAATTCTCATTGAGCCTGAAGCTTTGCTGGAGAGAAAGAGCATACCAAGGGTGCAGGGAGAAATCAGCATACCAGTGCTGCAATGGTTGATTAAGTGGAAGAACTTGCCTCAAGAACAAGCTACATGGGAAGACTCAACTTTCATTCATAAGGCCTTTCCAGGATTTCAGCCTAGTGGACAAGTCTGAGCTCGAGAAGGCGGAATTGCCAGGCCCCTGTGGTCTTGACTGAAAATTCGACAGTTTTACTGTTTCTAACTGAACATTCTGGACACCTGCTGGAGCACGCCATCTTCGACTCACCTATGCCGTCCAATTAGCATCCAATGACAGCGTACCAGTTCGACGAGTTACTACGCTCCTTCACCCTTCATCAAGCATCCAACGGCTCACAAGGCTTCACCCGTCCCTGTTTAAAATCCGTCAAGGAGCACTGTAGCTCCACTTTTACTTTTCAGTGCATTTCTCTTCTTTTACCGCTTGTTAGGCTATTTAAGCCGCGGATCTGGGCAGGTAGAGCTCACCTTCCTGTATCCAGGTATAAACCCTAGCCGCCATGTTCTGGCTGACATGAAGCGTTTATTTAAAGTTGACGGAAATCTTTCATGATCATCCTCTGTTTAGGCTATTTCTTGTTAAATCCCACGAGTAGTTCAGCGACAGACTAGTAGAGTCTGCCGGATGTCCCTCATACAACTAGAAACCTAAGTAACAATCAAAGGATACAGTTTTGATCTCTAATTCTAATCCTCTCTATTTCCTATCTAAATAACTCTCCTCCCAATTTTAAATAATACATATTTATTACTAGAATATTACCTAATCCTATATTTGTGCACGTAACAACTTGGCTGTAACAATCCTTATTAGCGACATTACCATTCGAAAGAGACATCGTAACTTACTAGTCCCCCTCGTATTCTGGGTCATATTTTGACCATAACTTTAACTAATAAAATATAAGTTATGCGTAGCAAAAATAATATCAATGGAAACTACATTCAAATACGAATCCAACAATATTTTTTTTATGACATGCATTAATGTTTTGCTAATCAAATATGTGATCAAACTTTGGCCCCAAATACGATGGGGATTAATAAACCAGAACAGAGGTAGTACTTAGCAACTATTTCCCATGCAAAATAGGAAGTATTGACGTTCAAGCAGAAATGCAGAACTTAGGCCGAAATTTTGGAGGCATGCACTGCAAAAAGGAAAAGTAAAGAAAAATAAGCAGAATGAAACACTTACCACAATGATCTTTGAAACCTTTAGCTCCACTTTCTGCTTACCGCCTTGGCTGCTTGCTACAACTCCATCCACTAACACTGAGGCCCCTGTATTGATAGAGTCTATCTGACATCCATCAACGAAAAGATTAACCAGTGAAATGTATTACAATCATTTAAGCATTAACAGCAACTACTTCTATGTATAATAAGAAGCATAGACAAAATTGACAGATCACAACATCCAAAATTATGGGTAGTTCTTCACTACTTTATCCCATTCAAATAAAGTTTACTATGCACAACAAGCCCAGAGTTGACGTGCATGCTGGAGGCATGTCAGTAACTCTTTATTCTTTAAGTTACTGTGCCCTTGTCCAAGTGGATATTAAAATATATAACAGAAGTATTGCCAATCTGATTAAGATTTGTTGGTGGCATAGAGCAAATATCAGAGTAAGCCCAGCTGTTTTCACAATGTAACCATTGCATTGATCAACATATTTTTCCTGGCAATAAGAATAATGGAAGATGCATAGCGTAAACAGCATTTACACTATGCACCTCCAAACAGTTACAGTTTAGTAATAGAACACGTTCTATCTTCTAGATCGAGCAAGTAGACAAGTGTGTACCTGGTCATAGCCTTCTGTTTCAGGAGTTAACACACATTGCATATTGGACAAGCAAGATCCATCATTAACCTAAGTAATATAGTTTCAGGATTTATTAGACCCTTGAAGAAAAATAGTAATACTCCATCGTTGACAAAAATAAGTTGCATTAATTTTTCAGTCACTAATGCAACACATTGGCCAAGTTTATAATCATGCTAGCAAATGAATAAAAATAAATATTCTCAAAGTACTTTGCAAGTCCAGCTACATTATTTTACATAGTTGAACTATATAGTTCTAAATATATTAGTAGTCAATGTTTACCGAAAAAGGCTTTCGCCCCGCTTTATATATAAAGCAACGATCATCGACAACCCGATACAAACACACGCCACCCCAACACATGCACACACCCAAGGCCGGATACATAGGAGCTGAGCGCAGCAACACCACCCCCTAAGACTACAAGCTACCAAGGTCCTCCATTGTCACGCCACCGTGAGGAGACGAAGCCGCATATGACAAACCGTGAGCTCCAAGGCGGCGCCTTCAGGTAGGTCACGACACCATAGTGCCGCCGCCACCCGATCCAAGGATCAAGGTTTCCCCTAGAGCTACACGGTGGGCGACGAGAGCCGCGACGACGTCTTCAAGAAGGGGACGACAATTGCCACTGCCGGACTGCCTGAAGACAAAACAGGTTTTCACCCCTGCCATAGTTCGCCGCCACCGGCAGATGGGACAAACGCCGCACCACCGCCACTGAACGTCACACCCCGGCCACCACGCCGCCAACATGGCCATGGCCACCGGGCAGCACCTGAGCCACGGGCTCCGCCCACGAGCCCGTGCTGCCATCCCACCATCCCACCACCTACACCATGGTTCACCGACCCTGCTGCCAGCAAAGCGCCACCTTTGGGCAAGAACGAGGCCCAGCCGGCCGGAGCGGGCGAGGGGAAGGCCACCGGCGGCTGCCAGCCAAGCCGCATCCACCTCACCATTTCTCGAACCGGGCCCGGGCTGCCGTCACCACCCCTGGCGACAGCAAGACCCGTATAGGCACCCCTGCCATCTCCCCGAAGTGCCCCTGGCCCCGTGGCCAGCCAAAGACGAGCGCGTCGAGCCAACGTACAACACCCGCCGGACGCGCCGCTAACCGCAGATCCGAGCACCCCATGAAGCAGGAGGAGAGGGTCGAACCTCCGCCACTGCGCCGCCACCGCAACCAGCCAAAACGGGCCCGGTCGAGGCAGCCGACAACAGCCTACGCCGCCGCGAGGTCATATCTGGTCGGGCCGCTGCCGCCGTCCCCGACCCTGAGCTTGCACCCCCACCACATCCATCCGCCACTACTTCCACCCCCACCAGCCGCAGCCATGGCAGTAGCGGACGCCCGCAGCTCGCACCACCCTCGGCCCGCGCCGCCAGGGCCCGGCCCCAGATCTGGATCGGCCGCCGCCGGCCCAAGCGCGCCCGCCGCTGCGACCAGCCCTCCACGCACGCGACCGGCACCTGGAAACGCCGCCTAGTCCGCCCGTGCGCCGCAGCGCCCTTGTCCAACGTCGCACTGCCACCCTGGTTCGTCAGCTCGCGCCAAGCCCCCACGCCACGCGCGAAGGAGAGATAGAGCCCCGCCGCCACCAGCACCAACCGAAGTTTGCCCAGGGACGCGACCCAGCGGCGGCGAGGGGAGGAGAGGTAGGCAGGGGAGCTCTGCGCTGGCGGCTAGGGTTCCCGCTCGGTCGCTCGTGGGAGCGACGCGAGGGGAGGAGGGGAGTAGAGTCTCCTCTTTGTCTACTTCAGCTGATCTCTTCTCCACGTATTTGGTTTCAAAAGGTTAACCATGTGAATCCCACAAAGATTCACCTACGGTGCAAGAGGGGGCTCTTGCCAAAGAAATGTCCAGCCTCCATACTAATGTATTTATGTGATACGGTAAGAGGAACTTTGGATTCGTTATATCATGTATACAAAGACCGGTATAATCATTCTACTAGTTCATGAGGATGAGGGCCTCTCTCATGACTAACACAAGACTGTCAACAACAAAAAAATCAAAACTCCTAACTCACCTAAGAAACCCTATAAATGCCAGCCAAGCTAGTTATCAAATAGAGTGGGAAGAGAATTTGCGTGAGGACGAAGATATCTCTCGTCATAGCACAAGGCTAGCCTTACAAAGATTTTCCAAACTCCAAACTCTCCTAAGAAACCCAATAAGTTGCAGTCAGGCTAGTTATCAAATGTGTGGTGAAAAGACAATATGCATGAGAATGAGGGTCTCTTTCGTGACTAACACAAGGCTGGACAAGGAAAGATTTTCTAAACTCCTAACTCACCTAAGAAACCGTATAAGTAGCAGTCGGGACTCAAGCTAGCTATCCAATATGTGGTGGAAAGAGAATACACTGTTAGAGCAACTCTAGCAGATTCCCTAAATTCCCCCGATCTTTAAAATAATGGCTATTATAAAGAAGAGAGGGCAATTTTCCACTCTAGTAGATTCCCTATGCCTCACTCTATCCTTAATTTTTTTAAAGGCACTCTAAAACAGCCCGCCAGCCTTTATATTTAGAGACTGGGGAGGAGTTTTTAGAGTATACTTTATATCTTCCTGCGGTTGGCAGCAAGGAAATTTCACCTGAATTACCTCCTGCCTGTAGCCGCATATTCGACCGCTGCCGTTGGAGTGGGGAGAAGGGGCCTGGAGAGGTCGAAGAAGGGGATTATTTTTCCCCTCCCACCCACATGCGGGCTCAAATTTATAAAGTCTTGGTTTTACAGACTCTTTGCACAGAACCTCCAGAGTCTTTCAAAATTTATAAAGGGAGCAGCAAGAAGGTTTTAAAGACCCAAATTGTAGGGAATCTGCTAGAGTTACTCTTACTTTCTAGTGGCCATATAAGGGTCCCTAATCTTATTTGGAGAAACCATTGTCACCCAGTCTCTGAAAATATATATTTCTAAGCTCAGGGTCCATTTTTCCTGGAAATACAGGCATACCATGACAACAGGTGAAACCAAGCTATCCTCCAAAGTTAAGGACATATAAACTAGATAGACCTTTCCTCAACTATGGATGTTGGTGTTCGGCGTAGCATGGGTATGCCGGAAGGGTGTGAGCGTCGGGGTACATAACTTGTTTGGTTTTACCGGCTGTCGGTGGCGGCATCGTGGATGCTGTTCCCCTTCTTGAAGGCTCCGTCGCGGTGCTCCCACTTCTCTCGGACTCCAGGTGAAAACTTGATCTTCATGATCGGATGGTGGCGACACTCCGGTGCCGTCCCCTTCTTGGAGGCACCGTCTTGGAACCCATGTTTCGTTCGTGTCCGGCTCACCTCTCCACGGTGGCTAGCTCCTGGTGTTGGTCTCCGTCGACTCCAAGCGGTTCATCTTGTGTATCTGTAGTGTGTTTGGGGTCATTGGGGTGGTGTTGTGGTGCTCGGCACCTTTGTATCTTGCCTTGGGTGTGTGCGAGGAGTGTGGTGTTGGCGTGCGTTCGTATCGCTTGGTCCGGTTGTCTGATGGTCATTGCTTTATATATAAAGCGGGGCGAAAGCCTTTTTCGGTAATAGCATCAACATTTGCGCAGAAACAAATTTGCTAACTATACGCCTGGCGAGTTAAGGCAGTCCATGGCAATTGGAAACTATAGAAAAATGGACCATGGAAATTGGCAACAATAGGAGCAGCAAGAGTGTCGCCCAGCCAGAATACCTCGACGAATGTGACGGTCCTCTGGGCGCGGCAGGTGCGCACCCACCCGCGCACGGTAAGCTCCTTCCCGACCCAGGCGGCGCCTTGGTCCTCCCCGCCCTTCACTTCCGCCACCCTGATCCTCCGGCGGAACTCCCCCACGGCGTCCCCCGTCGGCGTCGCCGCGGCCGCGACGGGGGGCGCGGCGGCGCAGTAGCGGCGCCAGGCCGAGGAGAGAGCGAGTGGCGTAGGAAAGAGGGAATGCCTTGGTTTCCGGAGACGGCGTGGTGCCAGCCGGAGAAGGCGGCAGGCGACGGCGGCGGCCGCCATGGCGAAGGTAGCAGCTGGGGGGGGGGGGGGGGGGGGTTACGCTATCGCGCGGCCTATCTGCTGGTTTTTGAGCCGTCCGTTTTGTGATTCCATTCCACGGAACCCGCCTTCGTAACAATACTACGCTTTCCTTCCTGGTTTGCGCATTCCTCAGTGGTTCTCTCTGGCTGCCTTTGTCTGTTCTGTTCGGCAGTGCTAATCATAAACTAGCCAGACTAGTAAGATGCATATGTTAATAGTCTCTGTTACTACTTGTTAATAATCTTTGTTACTATCTTTACAGTGTGAAGTAATATATGTGTGGTAACATGCAATATTTCATTTATTAGACTATAGACTCATCTTACCTTATATGTGTGATGTTACTCATACCACTAGTAACTAGCTATGTTACCACTTTCGTTACTTTTCTTATTTATTGCTTGCCACATCATATATTTTATCTAGATATATGTGATATTACTGTCTATGTTATTTCCACTATGGGTAGTTTTATCCAATCAAACAACGCCAATGTATGAAATCAAATCACATGTTCTCCTGTAGTAGTAGTATAAGACGAGACGAGCAAGGAGAAATCATGAATCACGCTTCTCTCTCCTCTTGCATAGCGTATGTATGAAGAGGTCCAACAGCAAGCCGCCGTAGGGACAGGAGCAGGGAAAAGGGAAGAAGGCGGCAGGGTCGATCGGAGGCTACGAATCGTTGCACAGGCTCCTCCAGTCCAACCTCTCCCCGACCTCTTCAAGGTACCCGACCCTCGCTCCCTCCCTACCACTGGCTCCGCCTGCTTGGCTGAATTTGGAAACAATTGACTCATTCAGTGTGAGAAAATCCATACTCTATGTAGCAGCTGTAAATGATTCAACTGAAGGCTCCTCACATTTTACATTGAAATCAAATATGTTTCCTATAAAAATATTCAAGGAATTTGTATGTATTTCCAGAGTTCCTAGTCAAACATACCCCTATTTGTTACTCCCTCCCTTCATTATTATAGGATGTTCTACTCCACTACTCCTTCGGTCCATATTAATTATCGATGATTTATTAGAAATATGGATGGGAGACCATGTAGTTTTACTATGGCTGATCCAATGTAGGACGTTTATCTCTGAAACTTTCCAAATTGTGCCACCATGTGAATTTGTGTATGTGATCTGATGGTATTCAAGTACCTGTATTTTTCTTTCACCCCTTTACTTTACTTTCGACATACTCATGGTATTTGGCTTCATTTTGTTTTAGGAATCTATTTAGGCTCAATTTTCTTTCTTACATTGGGCTTTCTTTAACTTATATATTCTCCATCTGGTGATAGGAGGCAGCCCGGTTGCTTTTGGGGCTGAATTGTGCACGCCCTCTCGAGGCTATTTCCCTGCCTAGGGCCACCACTGGTCTTGCCCAAGCGCATAATTTTGATGTGCAAGTTATCTATGAATAAATTGCCTTCATTTTAAATATGTCATTTCTGGACATTCTATTTTGAAGATCAGCAGTACCTAACAACTTGAAACTATTTGTTTGTTTTCTCTTTTTTGAAAGATTTGAACTCTTAGCTACTTGTATGACAGGCATTCAGTTTCAACGCTAACAAAGAGCATATGAGGCAACCGCGAATTGTTCGAGTTGGCCTAATTCAGAACTCAATTGTTGTTCCAACGACTTGTCATTTTGCTGATCAAAAGAAGTCTATCATGGAGAAATTAAAACCCATCATAGATGCAACTGGTGCTTATGGTGTCAATATTTTGTGCTTACAGGTACTTCTAACATTGGTGATTTACTTGTGGTGTTCTCTTATAACTCTTTTCTACATCTTTGTTTTCAAGCCTGGTGTCCTATTAGTCAAAGTGTATGAGACTCTGCTTCACATATCTTGAGCTTCAACTTCTGCCAGCTAAGAAAAGCTCAAGCCTTAATTAAACAGTCGCTTTCTCTACCCATCATCTTGAGAAACTGAAGCCCATCTATTTAAAATAAGCCAGAAGCTATTGAGTAGCCGGTTCTGTCCCTTCGAAATCTCCTCGGTCTCCCATTCCAAGCACCACAGAAGGAATAAAAGTCCTTCCATTTGCGATTACTCAAAAAAAATCCTTTATCTAAACAAACCTTATAGGCTGATACTTCTTACGAAATAGCTTCGCCACCTTCTATTTGCTTATATTTCCACAGAAGCAAATCATTTGTTGTGATCCATACCCTCAAATTTCAGGAAGCCTAGACAATGCCATTTGCCTTCTGCACGCGCGAAAAACGTTGGTGCGAGTTTGCTGAGGCTGTTGATGGAGAATCTACTCGGTTTCTTCAAGAGCTTGCATGGAAATATAACATGGTAATTATTAGCCCGATCCTCGAAAGGGATATAAACCATGGAGAGATTATATGGAATACCGTTGTTGTAATTGGAAATAATGGTAACATAATTGGCATTCATTGAAATGTACGCATATCAGTACATTTTTCTTTCGTTTGGTTCCATTACCTTTTTATTTCCTTATACATGAATGTAGTTGTAGTCTCTAACTGAACACTACTGCAGAATCACATCCCAAGAGTTGGCGACTTCAATGAGAGCACGTACTATATGGAAGGTGAGACTGGGCATCCGGTCTTTGAAACAACTTGTGGCAAAATTTAAAACAATAATGAGGCTAGCCAACTCGCATGGAGAAGGCTCCCTCGACCGGTTCCTTCGTTGGCCGTCAGATCGAGGTAAAATTCCTACCACGCCTCTCATCCACCGTTGGATATTCACTGCATGTTTCACCATGTTATTTCTTTCCCATGTGCATGACCGATGGGCCGCTTCGTCGGTGGGGTCGTCATGTATTGGCTGGGTTCGTTGGTGTGAGGGTCTAATTGGTTGAGCCTCCTGGAAATCCCATTGCCCCCCAATCCCTACAGCCGCCCGCCCGCACCTCTCCCTCCTCCGGTGATTCGGCCCTCCCTCGTCTCAGCCGCCACCCCCACGAACCCTAGCCGCGCCCTCCTGCATCTGTCCTCCTCCCCCTTCCTGGTCTGCCCCCAAGCCCCTCCTCGTCTCCTTGTCGCACCCACCTCATCACCAGCGACGACCGCACCTAAACGCATGAGCTAGCCTAGGAAAAGCGGGGTGGCGCGACGCCCTGGTCGTCGGCCGGCGGGGAGCCTGCGTAGAGGCGGTGGCGGAGACGACCCTAGATGGTGCCCCGCAAGCCGCCCGACCCCCTTCCGTGGATCTGCTCCTCCCATTTCCTTTCCGTTGATTTACTTTTTTTATTCGTGTTTAATCTTCAGGGCCAAGATCTAGACAGGGTGCCTCAACCTCGCCTTCCTCTTCTACCTACTCGCTAATAGAGAGACAACAACAGCGGTGGGAGGAGCCTGGGCGTAGAGGAGAGAAGTGGACGAGGGGGGTGCAAAGCCAGGAGATGGAGGTCGCCGGATAAGCACAGCCGCACAGGGCCTGATCCCGCCGCTGCCAGAGCAGAGTGCAGGACCACACGGGGCCCGATGGGGTGGCCGGGAGCGCGAGCTCCCAAGCAGGGAATGCAGCGGTGCTGGCCTCTCCTCTCCCCGCGCCTCTGTCCTGCGTCGCCACTACCGCCACGGCCTTGCTCGCCATTGCCCTCCCCAAGTGCTTCTTTCCACAAATGGTGACGAGGTAGTGGGATGAGCTGGCCGCCGGCGATAGAGAAGAGGGAGGGGGAGTGGCGGCGGCGGCTGACAAGGGAGGTGGGGAAGGAGGGTTGCAGCGGCTGTGGGGATCGAGGAGAAAAGGGGTAGGGTTTGTGCAGGGGCGGCTGAGGCGAGACGAGGATGGGATTGGGTGCGCTTGCATGGAGGGGATTGGCCAAATCCTCGTTCACGTGCGCGCGGCCTACCCAGCCAATACCCGCGACAAACGAGCCCACCAGTCATAGGCTAGACAACCAAGGCCGGTTCATGGAGGGACCTATGTAGCCTCAACGCCTGGGTGGTGGGAGACTACTACCGCCTCGTCTCCGCTGTCAACGCACTCGAGCCGCCTCTTCGGAGGCTTTCCGACGAACAGGTGGCGTGCCGCGTGGAACACCCCACCCACGATTCCTGATTCCTAATGGCCTTTTGTTGTGCGTATGATGGATTTATGTGTTCCTGCGGCTGAAGGGGAAGACGGAGGAGTTCCGCGCGCGCCTGGGCCGCGGGGAGACGCTCGCCGGCGTTCAGGCAGGTTGGTCCCCTTGTTGTTCCTGTTACTGTTAGTGTTGCATTGCAGCGTTCCCTTCGAGTTGTCGTCTGATATGCGTTGGTGTGTGTTTGCTTCTATCCAGAGGCGTTTTCTGTGGTGAGGGAGGTGGCAAAGAGGACGCTCGGCATGCGACACTTTGATGTTCAGGTATACCAGTTTTGCTCTGTTAGGATGTTCAGGTAATGCACGAGTTTGTTTGGGAGTGATTGAGCTTCGTTTGATTGATGTTTTTGTGTTAGATTATTGGTGGCGCTGTGCTCCACGATTCCAGATGGCAACGGGGACGAAACCCATTGGGTTTTGCCTTCCCGAACCCATCCCCACGAGAAAATCGCAAACCCATCCCCGTCCCCATCACCATGTGCGGGGCTAGTTTTTCGCCCGTCCCCTAAACCCATCGGGTTTCGGGGAACCCACGGAAAACCCATGAGAAAATAAAAACATTTAAACAAACATAGTGGCGACAAAAAATAACATTTGAATAGCAAAACAAGCACATTTCGGCAGCATAACTGGAGCAAATTTTAACAAAAAACAATAGTAGATGGTTCAACAGCTATATAGAGTGTATTTTAGCAGAGTTAAACAACATACATAGTATATTTCGGAGGCAGCAAACATAACATAGTAGCAACAATGATATCATTTCAGCAGCAACATAGTATATTTCAGCAGCAAAACAACTGCAAATTTCAGCACAATACTCAGGAATAACATCAACTAAAAGAAGCCTATTTCAGCACAACTATAGCCCATTTCAACAACGAAGATAAGCATATTTCAGCAACAAACAGGAGCATATTTCAATAAAAAAATGTATTTTGCCGGGTTTCGAGTTCGGGGACTACCGAAACGGGTGCAAACCCATGAAACGTGTCGGGTTGTATAATGTGCCTAACAACAGCCCCGCGGGGATGAAAAGATGTCCATCCTCGTCCCCTAATAGGGTAAAAACCCGCGGGGACACGGGTTTCGGGGCCCCGTTGCCATCTTGATCCACGATGGGTGCATTGCGGAGATGAAGACTCGCGAGGGGAAGACACTCGTGTTGACCTTGGCAGCTTATCTCAATGCACTGACTGGGGATGGAGTTCATGGTACTGTATGCATTTAGATTATTTGCGTTTTGCCAATCAAAAATTCTGACTTAAACTGGAGTACCATTGAGTCTATCATGGCATTGTGCATGGATGAGCGCAATGCACACGCTCGTTCTTTTGTTCTTAAATACCACCATATTCCCCAACCGTAGTTTCCTAAAATGATACTATTAAATAATTTATGCATGAGTATATATAAGATATTTTTGTTACTCGGATTATAACTCTCGCCTGTGTTTGTTGATCCAAACAAAGATGTTTATTCAGGGTTAGTTTGTTGATATTATACATTGATTTGATCCACTTTCCACATTTCCATTGTTGAACCCTAAACAGGCATCCATGTCCTTGGTCCCACTTCTTTACATTTATAAGCACTGTAATCCTTTTTCAGTGGTGACTGTAAATGATTATTTGGCACAGCGAGATGCTGAATGGATGGGCCGCGTTCATCGTTTTCTTGGCCTAACTGTCGGTCTAATTGAGGTATACTTCTACATAATGTTGTTGTCATACTTTCTAGACTACCTTGTCGTTCTGGCTTGGAACCAGTCAGTTTCTGCGCTTCTGCGCTGTTACAGTATTTTTATATAAATGTATGATCGGAGGCAAACATTTAACCTTCTTTCACTCTTTCATCTGTGGCATATGCATAGGCGGGTATGAAGTCTAATGAGAGGAGAGTGTAACATCCCAAATTTCCAATTTGGAATGTTATGCATTAGATCATCATCACATATCATATTTCATTGCATTTTGGTTTGATCCTAGAAATTATACGCAACTCAAGGACCCACGGAGAGAGTTAGGGATTTCGTTATTTTTATATTTGACTTTTCTCAAATTTTGAAAAGAGGATTGTTTGATTTTAATTATTTTCTCTTCGAATATTTCTTTTATGAAAATAAAAAGAGAGGGGATAAAATGACTTCCCAAAATAAAGAAATATAGGAGATTTAATATTGAAATCAAATAAGATTTTATTCGGAGTTTTTATCGCTACTTTATTGAATTAGGAAAAATATGTGTTTTTAAAAATAGCATTAGAGGCCCAAATAAATGTTCACCTTGTCCGGTAGATTTTTAGAGGATGGGGAAATTTTATTTTAGGATTTTTGAAGTCTGTTTAGTATTTCTTTTATTCATTTTTCTGAGCGGATTTTTTTTAAAAGGGGAACCGACCTACGGGCCGTATCCGGCCCGGACTCCTCCCCAGGCCCCTCCTTATAAGCCGGCCCCCTGCTCCCGCAGCCCACCGCCGCCGCCAGCCCACCCCGCGCCCAAACCATAGCGCGCCGCCAGCCGCCGCAGCCGCCGCCGAGCCGCCGCTGTCGCCCGCCGTTGCCGAAGCCGCCGCCCGCCGGATCTCGTGGCCGTTGACCGCCTTTGACCAGTCGGTTTTCTTAGGTTAAAATCGTGGTTTTTTATTTTTTCGGTTTAATTTGTTAGATCGGTTTTTCCGTCGATTTATTTATTTTGCGGACGTGCGTTCGTTTAAACGAACGCCATTCACCCGTTAGTCACAAACAGCGAACGTTCGTTCGTTAGCCAGTTCGTCAGTTTTTCATTTTCTCGGGTTTTTCGTGATTATTTTCGATCGTGATTTCTGGTCCAATTTTTGTTTTAGTTTATCTCTTCGCTCGTTAGTCGGAATCAGTCGATTCAATCGCCTAGATCTTCGTCTCGAAGCCCTCTTTCTGTTTAACCAACTTAAACAAGATTTTGCTACTGTAAAATTTGACTTTAGTCGAGATTAGTAAACGAATATTGTTTCTTTCGCAGTTTTGAGTTTCATTGCTTCGCTTGATTTGATTCTTTTTGCAAACCAGAGTTATTAAGTTGAACTTTCTGGTTAGATATTCTTATTTGAGTTTTACCTGTGCCTCTAGTTGAGTGATTATTGTATGCTTGTATGTTTGCGACATAGTACTCGGAGTGCGAAGCGTGCTACTACGAGTCTCTAGGTTTTGCGGATCATCAGCAAGGCAAGTAATACTTTGATCATACCTCTTTACTAACCAGTTTTATTGCACTAGATCAATCCTCAAACACTTGCATGATTAGGATCTGACTAAATTATGGTTTTTGGGAAGTAGCTGAGGTAGTACCTATGCACCTGTTTATTTTCAAACCTTGGGAGTTACCTCTACGTTGCTTATTTCGCTATGCTATGCTCATAGACGTGGATTGGGTTTGAGAGTATTCATGACAGATGTGAGTTTGTTAACTAATGGTTCAATTTAAGGTGGCAACTTAAATACACATCTGGGTGGATTGTTTGTGGACACCTGGAGTACCCAGTGTTGTCCTAGGATATCCCGGATGACCCGTGTGATCATCCTACGGCCCGCCACCCAGGCTCAAAGAGATCATAAGATTATTCATGCTAGAAACTTCCGCGTGCAGCCACAAGCTATTATGGGCTCTAGCATAGTTGAGTAAGTTGCGTGAAGCTCTTGAAGAGGTAGCCTAGCAGATGTAGTGGGTTGTAGGTGGTATAGTCTACCCAGAGTAGAGAGTTAATGCTTCAGAAAGACTGTGTCTCGAATATCCGACCATGGATGTATTCGAGTCTTGTGGGGAAAAGTGAGCAAACCTCTGCAGAGTGTATAAACTAATCATGGTTAGCCGTGTCCCCGGTTATGGACATCTTGAGTATCTGGTTCTTGAATTATCATGATTGATCTCATCACTCTTAAGATAAATTGATTGGGTTTAATGATGATGTTTAATTGGGATTGAGTTGGAGGAACCTTCTCAATGTTTAACAACTACCATGATAGTTAAATAAATTTATTCCTTTGTTGTAGGGAAAAATTAGCTTTTCGCAAAAACATATTACCATACAGCCTCCACCAGCCAAATATGCATGTAGTGATAGCAATTATTCTGTTCATTATTCTCTTATGTTACTTTGCCAGCATATTCCGTGTGCTGACCCGTTCCGGGCTGCAACGTTCATGTTGCAGACTTTTCAGACGACGAGTAAGGAGCCATAGGTCGTTGTCATTCACTCAGTGATGCCGTTGGAGTTGATAGACTCACGTTATCTTCCAAGCCTTTCGTTGTTATCAATTTAGATGGCCTTAAGCCATATTTATTGGTTTATGTTCTCTTTTGAGACATTCGATGTAATAAGTGTGTGATTGCTACTCTGTTATAAATCCTCAAGTACTGTGCGTGTCAGCATTACCGATCCAGGGATGACACTGATGCACAGAGATCGGACTGTTTGATGTTTGGTCGCTAGAAGATGGTATCAGAGCACACGCTGACTGTAGGACACGATCACTAAGCTAAAATCCCAGATCACTACTCCCTTCTCATCTCTGACCTCTCTTCATCTTCTACTCTTTAGGATGGCGGATGCGAGGAACAAGTTTGCACAATCGAATGAAGACACACCCTTTGGACGACACTTGAAGGAAGTCACTAGGTACATGAACATCGGAATACCAAGCTTCACCGGGACCTACAACGTCACTTTACCAAAAGAGGAGCGCTGGATGATCCAAGTTCAAGTTCCAGGAAGGACGTTCATGCCAGTCACTGAGCCCATAGAGTTTTCCTTTGACGCACCCACCTGGAGTCTAGGCAAGAGCATGGCCGCCCACATCACCATGGGACACATTGGAGAAGTTTACCACATGGATCTCAAGGATACTATTTACCAGATTTGTGGGCGCCGAAATGACCAATGGAAGATGATCAGCACCAGGAAGGATAGATCTATTGCAGCTTTTATCCAGGAGTTAAACCAGCACATTCGCCGCCAGGAGAACCAGATGTGCGCAGGCATGATAGATCTGAAGAAGGCAATGACAAGGATCACCGAGCTTGAAGAGGAACTCAAGGCTACTCGCGAAGATTATGAGGAGGAAATCATCGTACTAGTGGAGAAAAATGACGACCTGACAAGAAAGCTGAGAGTATTCATGGGAGACCCTGCACCAGGAGGAGAAGATGACGATTCCACCTACCCGGAGAACTATATCCTCATCGACGACACCGACTCGGACCCCGACGATAGCGATGATGACTTTGTTGATGAAGCTGGAGCAGATATTATGGAGTCTTCTACCGAGCAATTTTTTCTAGTCGACCACCATAACAGTAGTAGTATTCCCCCATGTATATAGTATAGTCCGAGCACTTTTGTCACGATAGTTAGACCGATTGTATGCCCTTGTTTAAATTGATTGAAGTGATATGATTGTGTTTGTCTCATGTGCATATGGGTAGTGTTTTTCCCCTAGACCCCATTCTACTCTATTTTCCCATCCTTTCTAAATCCATCAGATGCCTCCGAGACACGACAATGGATTTGCTTTCCCATCGGAGCTCACCTAGTTGATCCAGCAGCAGAATGCTTTGATGCAGATTCTAGTCTAGAACCAGAATTAGGGGAACAACAACAATAACAACAATCCACCACCACCACCACCCGTTGATCACTTAGCCCGATTTCTAAGGCTGAATCCGCCGGTGTTCTCCAGTAGCATCGAGCCGATAGTTGCAGATGATTGGCTCCGCAAGATTGGAAGGGAGTTGACCACTGCAGGATGCACATATGCTGAAAGAGTGCGTTTTGCCTCACATCAGCTTGATGGACCCGCAGCAGCATGGTGGGAGAATTACACTGTCACCTATCCCATCCACACTGTTACATGGGACCAGTTTTAGCAGGCCTTCCGCACTGCCCATGTATCAGCAGGAGCTATGACCATGAAGAAGCGTGAGTTTCGCAACTTACGCCAAGGAGGACGCACTGTTGGACAATATGCGGATGACTTTAGCAAGCTAGCACGTTATGCCCCAGATGATGTTGCTACAGATGCAACTAAACAGGAGAAGTTTCTGGAAGGACTGAATGATGAGCTGAGCATGCAGTTGATGGTAGCAACCTTTAATAACTACCAAGAGTTGGTAGATAGAGCTCTCATGATTGAAGGGAAGCAGCAACAGATTGACAACCGTAAGAGGAAGTATGGACACGGGAAGTATAATTTTGGAGCTTAGCAGAGACCCTGTTTTACCCCAAACTCGGGAGGACCCCTTCAACATAACCATGGAGGTCACAACCACAATTGAGGGATTTCGCACAACCATAGTGGCCCCGGGAATGGAAATGGTAATGGAGGAAGCAACAACCAAAACCGTACCAACCCTGCAACGCCCGCCAAGAAGGATCTAAGTCACATTACTTGTTTCAAGTGCGAGAAGAACAGACATTATGCCACAGAATGTTCTGAAGCAAACAATGGAAATGGCAATGGAAGCTCTGGGAAGAAGCTCAACCCTTTCAACAGGGGACAAGTGAACCATGTTAGCGTGGAGGAGATTGAAGCGCAACCCGATGCAGTAATAGGTAAGTTTATGATTAAGTCATTTACTGCAACCGTTCTTTTTGATACTGGTGCATCACATTCATACATATCAAGGGGATTTGTGGATAAGTTTAAACTGCCAACCCAAACCCTTAGGACACCCATGTTAGTAACCTCGCCAGGAGCAGAGTATATGGCTAGCCTTTGGTGTGATCGGTTACCATTAAGGATTGGTAACTACCTATTTCCCTCTGACCTAATAGTATTGGAGTCACAAGGACTGGATGTGATATTAGGCATGGATTGATTATCGAAGTATGAAGGGAAAAATGACTGCGCCATTAAGTCGATTTTGCTTACCACCCCAGAAGGAAGAAGGATCAAGTATGTATCCCGGCATGTGCCGAACAGGACTCGAGTAAATTCCTTATCAGGAGTTGTACAGGAGGAAGTACCAGTGGCGAAGGATTTCTCGGATGTATTTCCAGAGGAGTTGCCAGGCATGCCACCGGATAGAGACATTGAGTTTTTGATCGAACTTTTGCTAGACACAGGGCCAATATCTAAGAGACCGTATAGGATGCCCGCAAAGGATTTAGAGGAAATTAAAAAGCAGATTAAGGAGTTACTGGATAAAGGATATATTCGCCCAAGCTCGTCACCTTGGGGATCACCAGTGCTTCAAGTGGAGAAGAAGGATGGATCGCTGAGGATGGTTGTTGACTATCGTGGATTGAATGAGGTGACGATCAAGAACAAGTACCCACTACCGATGATCAATGATTTGTTTGACCAGCTGCAAGGAGCTAAGGTGTTTTCCAAGATCGATCTGCGACTAGGGTACCACCAGCTGAAGATTCGAGAGCAGGATATACCCAAGACAACTTTTACCACAAGGTACGGGCTATATGAGTATACCGTTATGTCATTTGGTCTGACTAACACACCTGCCTATTTCATGAACATGACGAACAAGGTGTTTATGGAGTTTTTGGATAAGTTCATCGTGGTGTTCATTGATGATATTCTGGTCTACTCGAAGAATGAAGAAGAGCATAAGGAGCATCTGCGTTTGGTACTTGGAAAGCTCAGAGAACACCGGCTATATGCCAAGTTCAGCAAGTGTGAGTTTTGATTAACGGAAGTTGGATTCCTCGGACATGTTATATCCGAAGAAGGAATAGCCGTAGACCCTACCAAGGTTGTCACTGTGACAAATTGGGAAGCACCCACGTCAGTTGGAGAGATCTGGAGTTTTCTTGAACTCGCAGGATACTACCGGAGGTTCATCAAGAATTTCTCGAAGATTTCAAAGCCCATGACTGAGTTGTTGAAGAAGGACACCAAGTTCAAATGGACTGGGGAATGTGAGGCCAGTTTTCAGGAGTTGAAGAAACGCTTGGTTACAACTCTAGTGTTGATTCTTCTAGATCAACACAAGGATTACCAGGTGTATTGTGACGCTTCTCGTTGAGGACTTGGAGCAGTGCTTATGCAGGAAGGAAGAGTTGTTTCATATGCCTCACGACAGCTCAAACCCCATGAGTTGAATTATGCTACCCATGATTTGGAGTTAGCAGCCGTAGTGCATGCGTTGAAGACATGTATACATTTTCTCATCGGAAACCATTATGAGGTGTACACGGATCACAAGAGTTTGAAGTATATCTTCACGCAGAAGGAGTTGAATCTCATATAGAGGAGATGGTTGGAGCTCATTAAGGATTATGATATGAAGTTGCATTATCATCCCGGAAAGGCTAACATAGTAGCCGATGCGTTGAGCCGCAAGAGCCATGTCAATACACTCATGACTGGAGAGTTACCCAAGGAGTTAGCAGAGGATCTTCGTGAGCTATGTTTGAAAATAGTTCCGAGAGGTTATGTAACAACATTGGAGATTCAGACTACTTTGATGGATAAGATCAAAGAAGCTCAGAAGACGGACAAGGAGATTGCTAAGATAAAAGAGAGGATGAGCAAAGGAAAAGCTAAGGGATTTCGTGAGGATGAGCACGATACCTTATGGTTTGAGGATCGTGTTTATGTGCCTAATGATTCGGAGATCAGGAAGTTGATTCTGCAAGAGGCCCATGATTCGCCGTATTCGATTCACCCAGGAAATACCAAGATGTATCTGGATTTGAAGAATAGTTTCTGGTGGACCAGAATGAAGAAGGATATTGTGGAGTATGTAGCAGTTTGTGATGTATGTCAGAGAGTGAAGGCAGAACATCAGAAGTCAGCTGGATTGATACATCCATTGCCGATACCCGAATGGAAGTGGGATAAACTAGGCATGGACTTTATCATGGGATTGCCCAGGACCCGTTCAGGCTATGACTCGATATGGGTTGTAGTCGATCGTTTGACGAAGGTAGCTCATTTCATTCCAGTCAAGACCACGTACACCAATTCTAAGTTGGCAAAGATATACATGACTAGGATCGTATGTCTGCATGGAGTTCCGAGGACCATCGTATCAGATAGAGGAACCCAGTTTACCTCAAAGTTTTGGAATCAGTTGCATGAGACTCTGGGAATCAGGCTAGAGTTCAGTACAACCTTTCACCCGCAGACAGACGGACAAACTGAGAGAGTCAATCAAATTTTGGAAGACATGTTGAGAGCTTGTGCGCTAGACTATGGATCTAGTTGGGACGACAATTTGCCTTATATAGAGTTCTCTTACAACAACAACTATCAAGCCAATATGAAGATGGCCCCTTTCGAAGCATTGTACGGAAGGAGGTGCAGGACACCATTGTTGTGGGATGAAGTTGGAGACCGTCAGTTATTTGGACCAGATTTGATTAAAGAGTCTGAAGAGAAGGTTAAGCTGATTCGTGATAGACTCAAGGTAGCCCAGTCCAGGCAGAAGAGTTATGCGGATTCTAAACGCAAGGAGATAGTTCACGAAGTTGGAGACAGAGTGTATCTTCGTGTATCACCACTCCGAGGAGTGAAGCGCTTTGGAGTTAAGGAAAAGTTAGCACCACATTTTAGGGGACCATACCGTGTTTTGGAACGTATGGGAGAAGTTGCTTACAAGTTGGAATTGCCCGAATGATTGTTAGGAGTTCACAATGTGTTCCACGTTTCTCAGTTAAAGAAGTGCCACGCAGAGATGGCTGATATTCCTCTGAGAGATACAGTGCCACTGGAAGCGATTCAGTTGGATAGCGACCTGACCTACGAGGAGAAACCAGTTAAGATTCTTGAGTTTGCCAGCCGAGTCACATGCAGCAAGGTTATCAAGTTCTGTAAGGTTCAGTGGAGCCACCATACTGAGGATGAAGCCACCTGGGAACAAGAGGAAGACCTACGGAAGGATCACCCTCGCCTATTTTCTAGCCAACCCGAATCTCGAGGACGTGGTTCATCTTAAGGGGGTAGGTTTGTAATATCCCAAATTCCCAATTTGGAATGTTATGCATTAGATCATCATTGCATATCATATTTCATTTGCATTTTGGTTTGATCCTAGAAATTCTACGCAACTCAAGGACCCACAGAGAGAGTTGGGGATTTTGTTATTTTCATATTTGAGTTTTCTCAAATTTTGAAAAGAGGATTGTTTGATTTTAATTATTTTCTCTTCGAATATTTCTTTTATGAAAATAAAAAGAGAGGGGATAAAATGACTTCCCCAAAATAAAGAAATATTGGAGATTTAATATTAAAATCAAATAAGATTTTATTCGGAGTTTTTATCGCTATTTTATTTGAATTAGGAAACGTATGCGTTTTTCAAAATTGCATTAGAGGCCCCAATAAATATTCACCTTGTCCGGTAGATTTTTAAAGGACGGGGAAAATTTATTTCAGGATTTTTGGAGCCGTTTAGTATTTCTTTTATTCGTTTTTCTGAGCGGAATTATTTAAAAAAAGGGGAACCGACCTACGGGTCGTATCCGGCCCGGACTCCTCCCGAGGCCCCTCATAAGCCAGCCCCTGCCCCCGCAGCCCACTGCCGCCGCCAGCCCACCCCGTGCCCAAACCCTAGCGCACCGCCAGCCGCCGCCGCCGCCTCCCGCTGCCGTGCCGCCGCCCGCCGTCGCCGGAGCCGACGCCGCCGCCCGCCGGATCTCGTCCCCGTTGACCAGTCGGTTTTCTTCGGTTAAAATCCCGTTTTTTTATTTTTCCGGTTTAATTTGTTAGATTGGTTTTTTCGACGGTTTATTAATTTTGCGGACGTTCGTCTGTCTGTTCATTTAAATGAACTCCGTTCACCCGTTAGTCACAGACAGCGAATGTTCGTTCGTTAGCCTGTTCGTTAGTTTTTCTTTTTCTCAGGTTTTTCGCGATTATTTTCGATCGCGATTTCTGATCCGATTTTCGTTTTAGTTTATCTATTCACTCGTTAGTCGGAATTAGGCGATTCAAGCGCCTAGATCTTCGTCTCGAAGCCCTCTTTCTGTTTAACCAACTTAAACAAGATTTTGCTACTGTAAAATTCGACTTTAATCCAGATTAGTAAACGAATCTTGTTTCTTTCGCAGTTTGAGTTTCGTTGCATCGTTTGATTTGATTCTTTTTGCAAACCGGAGTTCTTAAGTTGAACTTTCTGGTTAGATATTCTTATTTGAGTTTTACCCGTGCTTCTAGTTGAGTGATTATTGTATGCTTGTCTGTTTGCAATAGAGTACCCGGAGTGCGAAGCGTGCTACTACGATCTCTAGGTTTTGCGGATCATCAGCAAGGCAAGTAACACTTTGATCATGCCTCTTTACTAACCAGTTTTATTGCACTAGATCAATCCTCAAACACTTGCATGATTAGGATCTGACTAAATTGTCGGTTTTGGGAAGTAGCTGAGGTAGTACCTATGCACCTATCTATTTTCAAACCTTGGGAGTTACCTCTATGTTTCTTATTTCGCTATGCTATGCTCGTAGACGTGGATTGGATTTGAGAGTATTCATGACAGATGTGAGTTTGTTAACTAATGGTTCAACTTAAGGTGGAAACTTAAATACACATCTGGGTGGATTGCTTGTGGACACCTGGAGTACCCAGTGTTGTCCTAGGATATCCCGGAGGACCCGTGTGATCATCCTACGGCCCGCCACCTAGGCTCAAAGGGATCATAAGATTATTCATGCTAGAAACTTCCGCGTGCAGCCACAAGCTATTATGGGCTCTAGCATAGTTGAGTAAGTTGCGTGAAGCTCTTGAAGAGGTAGACTAGCAGATGTAGTGGGTTGTAGGTGGTATAGTCTACCCAGAGTAGAGAGTTAATGCTTCAGAAAGACTGTGTCTCGAATCTCCGACCATGGATGTATTCGAGTCTTGTGGGGAAAAGTGAGCAAACCTCTGCAGAGTGTATAAACTAATCCTGGTTAGCCGTGTCCCCGGTTATGGACATCTTGAGTATCTGGTTCTTGGATTATCATGATTGATCTCATCACTCTTAAGATAAATTGATTGGGTTTAATGATGATGTTTAATTGGGATTGAGTTGGAGGAACCTTCTCAATGTTTAACAACTACCATGATAGTTAAATAAATTTATTCCTTTGTTGTAGGGAAAAATTGGTTTTTCGCAAAAACATATTACCATACAGCCTCCACCAGCCAAATATGCATGTAGTGATAGCAATTATTCTGTTCATTATTCTCTTATGTTACTTTGCCAGCATATTCCGTGTGCTGACCCGTTCCGGGCTGCAAAGTTCATGTTGCAGACTTTTCAGACGATGAGTAAGGAGCCATAGGTCATTGTCTTTCACTCAGTGATGCCGTTGGAGTTGATGGACTCACGTTATTTTCCAAGCCATCCGTTGTTATCGATTTAGATGGCCTTAAGCCATATTTATTGTTTAATGTTTTCTTTTAAGACATTCGATGTAATAAGTGTGTGATTGCTACGCTGTTATAAATCCTCAAGTACTGTGTGTGTCAGCATTACCGATCCAGGGATGACACTGATGCATAGAGATCAGACTGTTTGGGGTATGGTCGCTACAGAGAGCCAACTATATGCGTGACATTACATACAGTAATAACTCGGTAAGATGCTCAGTAGGACAACAACTTTTAGATAGTTCTATAGTGGCTATTCATCCGAGGACCTTTCTTCTTCTTGCAACTTGGTATTATATGTTAAAGTTGTCTTCATTTCAAATTAGAAGTAATAATAAAATAAGTTGTCTTTGAATCTTCTATGAGAATCTGCCTGTGAGCTGCGACCATACTTGTTAATGAACCCTTTACCTGCTTATCTTGGTTATGTAGTACTTTATGGTGATATCCCATATCAGTATCCTTGTCTAATTTAAGATTGCTTTTCTTACTATGAAGAAGATTTGTGCTACGGTAGTGTTCTTCGGTTTCTGGTGTTTAGATGCCAGTTCATTGTTGAGACAGTTCTGCTATGTCCGTCTTGTGGAAAATGCAGTAAGTAAATTTTGTTTTCTGGACATTTTTGCAGATCCTATTTTCCAAATGAAAAATAAATAGATACAGAGAGGTATAAATTCAACAAAAAACTTTTTTTGTTTAAAAGGTTATTCCATTTGTCACCTACTGTACTTGCCCATGACTAAAACAATTAATACATGGTTTTCTTTTCAAAGCATGCACGGAATTAGTAGGCCTCTGCGCAACGGGTTTAGTGCTGCCAGGAGATTAAGTATATTCATGAAGTTGTGCAAAGTTTAAAATTGGTTGCGGTATCTCACATTTGTCAAATCCTCATATGTTGCTGGTAGTCATGCCTATGCCCAGAATATTAAGTAAGCTTGTGCTATGTTGTGACTAAATAAAGAAATGTTCAGACTTATCTTTTGTTTGCTCTACTTGAAGTGTCCAGGGTTTACCCAGAGGGCAATTATATGTTTCCTACTGCCTTCTCCCGCGCGACGTCAAGAAAATCCCTGATGTTTATGTTTTACTTGGCCTAAGTTTTGGTTTTCAATTTGATATTTCTACTTGCTTTTGCTTAGTAATATTATGTACTGTTTTCTAGCTCTAGGCCTACTTGCGTTCAAGGTTCAGTTGATTGTTTTTCTTAAGGGTGTTTTTTTTAATTAGTGGCATCAACATGTGACACTAATTCCATTGTGCATTGTATTGTGAATTTTCCAAACAACACCATTATGGTAAATAGAGATGCTAATGAGAAAAACAGAGATGCTAAGAGGCAACCTTTTGGGGATATAAACAACAACATGGCTTATGAGTCCGAAGAGAGCTCGAGTGGTGTCTTTTGGTTCTTGAAGCCCTGCACTTTCCTGGTGGAGTAGCAGCAAAATAATTCAGAGGCTTTAAAGCTACTATGTACTTAGGATCAATTCTTGGTCTTGGTTTGAAATACTCCCCACTTCCTCCTATTTGATTGATTCGTCCGATGGACATTTTGTCAAGCAAATAAATAGAAGGCATATGTATTATTACGAGTGAAGCCATCGATACAAGTTAAGATATTAATAATCCCATATGTGGAATTCGAGATATAGAGAAATGTTATTATTCTTCTGCTAATTGGTTGCTTGACCAAATGTACTGTAAATGACGTTATTATTGTTCAAGATATACATAAATGTTGTTGTTCTTCATTGTAGTGGATGATATCCATCCCAATTATTGAGATGATGGGAGTACTACTAAGGAGTTTTCTGTCTGACTGAACGAAGCTGCTGTGGAAGAAGGGATAAATAAGTGTCGAGGAAGAAGGGATAAATAAGTTGCTCCATTCATGGGCCGAACTGGCTGCCATATGACTGCTTTGAAATATACATGTGGTTAAGTGGTACATAAATACTTTTTTTTTCAAACATACGAAAACAAATTGATAGAAACACTACTCTTTTTAAAATAGTATAAGGCCTCATTAACTGATTTCATACATGGTGTTAAGTATGCATATGTTCTTAGGCAAAAAGATATCCACTAATTTTTATATAAAAGGGTCTAAACTTTTACCGCGGGTGCTTGCTCAAATAAAAGATTATTGAAAATACATATATTTTGAATGCGATGTGGATTTTAATAAGACTCTCCGCTACCAAAGTAAAATGTGCATGTACATCGTATGTAGACAACAAACCTATACTTTTTATTTTATCAAAGGGGGTTAAATTTGTTACTGTATGTGCATGCTCACAAGTAAAACAACTAATACATGTTTTTTCTACATGCACACATGGATTAAAAAAGATGCACGTATTTCCAGCGGCATAACTTTGAATGGGACTGTGTGCTACCAAATTAGAATGTCTATATGCATCTCATTATAGACAACAAAATACCTTAGTTTCATACTAAATGGGATTAGATTTGTTCTATGCTACTAAATTTAAATGTGTATATACATCTATTATAGACAACATGTCCCCGCTCTCCCCAACTAAGAGAGATAAAATTTGTTGTTATATGTGATTGCCCATAATAAAATCAACTAAACCATGGATTTCTTTTCATCGCTAACATGAAATCAGTAGGTCTCTACGCCATTTGGCGCAACGGGTCCACTAGTTGTTGTAAACATTTGCTACGGCATGCATCATCGTCTCAATTGGCTTGCATTTGGCCTCAATGCAGTTGAATTAGTTTTCAACCCATCTGCAACCGTCGGTGAACTCAGTGAACCAATGTGGCCTATTGAGGTTAGATAAAACTATTCACGTGGCATTTGTTATTATTTATCTTGTTATTCATGCTGGAGCAACCCTGATGATGCTAAGTTGGTCCATTTTAGGGAAGGAATGCTGCAATAGAAAATAGCTACTTTGTCAGATCAATGAACCGGGTAGGCACAGAAGTATTCCCAAACCCATTCACTTCTGGTGATGGGAACCTCAGCATGCCGACTTTGGTCATTTCTATGGATCCAGCCATTTCTCAGCGCTTGATGCTTCCTACACCCCGCCACTATCGCGCTATCGAGATGGCTTGATGATATCTGACATGGACCTTAACTTATGCCGCCAGATCAAAGACAAGTGGGCCTTCCGCATGACTGCTCGGTATGACATGTATGCTAACTTGCTTTCAGAGTACTTGAAGCCAAATTTTAAGCCTCAAGTCATTGTCGATCCCTTGATAAGTAAGAGGGCTTAATTCAGGGTCAGTTGGGTCTACGCGGACAAAGTCGATGTCCTTTACCTTTTTTCATATATATTGTATAAAAATAAGAATAAAATCAGTATACATCTTTTGATTAAGTTTCCCTGGTCTGACTTTCCCCAATGTTAAAGTCATCCATGCTCATTCTTTTTATGTTGTAAATTTCCAAGCAAATGTTCTTTGAATAAAATACACCACACAATGGCCCATAGATCAAAAGAATTGGATTTACATTATAGATGTTTTACAACCAAGGAACATTGTTCAAAGATGTAGCACCACAGGACAGGCTTTTTCTATGCAGATCTGGCAACCTCTGCTAGCCTTCGCATAATATTGATCCTAAGACGCCACCTTCACACAACGTACACGTGCATGGCATGTGGTGGAACGACAGGTATCACAACACAGATAATGAAATAATCTGCAGAAACAATCACTACAAAAAAATACACTTCCGTGATGATACGTGTTTGTCACAGTAGGTGAGGGAGTCCTGGATTAAGGGGTCCTCAAGTATCCGGCATGTGTATTATGGGCCGGATTGATGGGCCGTGAAGATACAAAGTAGAAGGCATTCCCCCGTGTCTGGATGGGACTCTCCTTTGCATAGATGGCAATATTGGCGTCCGGATGTATAGATTCCTGCTTCTATAAACTGACTCTTTACAACCCTAGGCCCCTCCGGTGTCAATATAAACCGGAGGGTTTAGTCCGTAGAGACAATCAAAATTCATATAGGCAAGACATCTAGGGTTTAGCCATTATGATCTCGAGGTAGATCAACTCTTATAACCCCTATACTCATCAAAGTCAATCAAGCAGGAAGTAGGGTTTTACCTCCATTGAGAGGGCCCGAACCTGGGTAAACATCGTGTCCCCTTCATCTCATGTTATCCTCGATCCTCGCACGCATAGTTCGGGACCCATTACCTGAGAACGGCCGATTTTGACACCGGCATTGGTGCTTTCATTGAGAGTTCCTTTGTGTCGTCGATGGAAGGATAGATGGTTCGCCTCTTCATCAATGACAACATCACCTCTGGAACGGCCCTAGCTCTAGGATAGGTCCTCCAGCTTGGCGGTTTCACAATGGGCGCCCGCTTGGCCATTAAGCCAAAGGCGGCCCCCGCAATTGAAAGGATCGAGAAGAGGTGTCTGGAGGGGGGGGGGGTGAATAGACTCTTAGTAAGAAAAGGTGCACCTTTTAATTTCTTTAAGTTGAAGTGGAGTTTTGGGACAAGTTTAAACATTCACAATATATATCAAGCAAGCATGATAAGAGTATATGGGCAGCGGAAAGTAAATCATGCAAGTTGCAAGAATGTAAAGGGATAGGATTTGAGTGTGCAAATGCAATTGGAGACACAAAATTTTTTGGCGTGGTTCCGATAGGTGGTGCTATCATACATCCACGTTGATGGAGACTTCAACCCACGAAGGGTAACGATTGCGCGAGTCCACGGAGGGCTCCACCCATGAAGGGTCCACAAAGAAGCAACCTTGTATATCCCACCATGGCCATCGCCCATGAAGGACTTGCCTCACTAGGGTAGATCTTCACGAAGTAGGTGATCTCCTTGCCCGTACAAACTCCTTGGTTCAACTCCACAATCTTGACAGAGGCTCCCAAGTGACACCTAACCAATCTAGGAGACACCACTCTCCAAAAGGTAATAGACGGTGTGTTGATGATGAACTCCTTGCTCTTGTGCTTCAAATGATAGTCTCCCCAGCACTCAGCTCTCTCTCATAGGATTGGATTTGGTGGAAAGAGGGTTTGAGTGGAAAGCAACTTGGGGAAGGCTAGAGATCAAGATTTATGTGGTTGGAATGGAATATCTTGATCTCAACACAAGTGTAGGTGGTTCTCTCTCAGAAAATGTATGTTGGAAGTGTAGGCATGTTCTAATGGCTCTCTTCATAAATGAAGAGTGGGTGGAGGGGTATATATATCCTCCACATAAAATCTAACCGTTACACACAAATCACCGAATTCGGTGGGACCGAATCAGAAAACTCGGTCAGACCGATTCAGTTCATAATGTGACCGTTAGGCTTTTCGGTGGGACCGATATTATCAACTCGGTAGGACCGATGTGCTAGGATTAGGGTAAAGCCTCATCTCGGTTGGAACAATTACACAAACTCGGTGGGACCGATTTGGGTAATAAGCAAAACAGAGAGTTGGGCAAGCAAACTCGATGAGACCGATCGCATATTTCGGTGGGACCGAAATTACTGCAATAGGCAACAGAGAGTTGGCAAGCCCATCTCGGTGAGACCGAGATCCCATCGGTGTGACCGAATTGACTAGGGTTTCTGGCAGTGGCTATGTCAAGTGAACTCGATGGCGCCGGATAGGAAATTTCGGTGGGGCCGAGTTTGACTTTTGGTTTGGGACATATGTGGATGTGAGAAAGTGGTTGAGGGCTTTGGAGCATATCACTAAGCACTTTGAGCAAGCAAGCCATTAAGCAACACCTCATCCCCTTTTAATAGTATTGGCTTTCCTATGGACTCAATGTGATCTTGGATCACTAAAATAGAAGATGTAGAGTCCTGAGCTGGAGCTTGAGCCAATCATTTGTCTTCATCATCTTGAAGGGGTTCCACATCCTCTAGTCCACGCCACTCCATTGTTGAATTTATCTGAAACATACTAGATGAGAACATTAGTCCAACAAGAGATATGTTGACATTAATTACCAAAATCACCCAGGGAGCACTTGTGCTTTCAATCTCCCCCTTTTTGGTAATTGATGACAACATACATCAAAGCTTTAGATAAAGATATAGAGAATAACCAGTAAAGGTTTGGAAAGACATGTAACATGCATAGGCTCCCCCTATATGTATGCAATCATGCAAATATGTAATATAGGAAATGTACCTACATGCTCATGAGTCCTTCTTGCAAATAGTATGTACATTAGCAAGAAATCCTCATGCACATGAGTGTGATGCATATACTTATGATACATCCATTTTGCATCATGCTTTTATATCAATATTTATTGCATTATGGGCTGTTATTACACATTATGTCACAATACTTATGCCTATTCTCTCTTATTTTACAAGGTTTACATAAAGAGGGAGAATGCCGACAGCTGGGATTCTGGGCTGGAAAAGGAGCAAATATTAGAGACCTATTCTGCACAACTCCAAAAGTCCTGAAACATCATGGAAGACGTTTTCAGAATATATAAAAAATACTAAGCAAAATTCGGGGGCCACACCCTGCCCAACATTGGTTTTACCATTTGCCACCTAGCCTTTTTTCCTTGGGTTTCGCGGACTCAAGGGTCATCTTTATTTTAACCCCCTCGGGCTAGTGCTTCTCTAAGTGTTGGTCCAACTGAGCGATGTCCGGGGCTACCAGGGGCAACTCTGGGCTGGCCTACCCGACGTCTGGCTCATCTGAGTGTGCCCTGAGAACGAGATATGTGCAGCTCCTATCGGGATTTGTCGGCACATTCGGGCGGTGTTGCTGGATTTGTTTTACCTTGTCGAAGTTGTCTTGTAGAACCGGGATACCGAGTCTGATCGGAATGTCTCGGGAGAAGGTTTATCCTTCGTTGACCGTGAGAGCTTGTGATGGGCTAAGTTGGGACTCCCCTGCAGGGATTTGAACTTTTGAAAGCCGTGCCCGTGGTTATGGGCAGATGGGAATTTGTTAATGTCCGGTTGTAGATAACATGAACCTTAATTTAATTAAAATGAATCAACTGCGTGTGTTACCGTGATGGTCTCTTCTCGGCGGAGTCCGGGAAGTGAACACGGTGTTGGAGTAATGTTTGCCGTAGGTTGTTCTATAGTTTCTCGTTCGGCTTCGCCTTCTCTCCTCGCTCTCTTTTGCGAACAGGTTAGCCACCATATATGCTAGTCACTTGCTGCAGCTCCACATATTACCTTGCCTTACCTATAAGCTTAAATAGTCTTGATCGCGAGGGTGCGAGATTGCTGAGTCCCCGTGGCTCACAGATTACTTCCAAACCAGATGCAGGGCCCGATGATTCCGTTCCAGATGATGCGCTTGAGCTCAAGTGGGAGTTCGACGAAGACTCACGCCGTTACTATGTGTCTTTCCCTGATGATCAGTAGTGGTGCCCAGTTGGGGCGATCGGGACCGTGTCGCATGTTGGGGTTGATCTTATATTTTGGTACCATAGTCGGACCATGAGTGTATTAGATGATTGTAATGTTATTTATGTACTTTGTGTGACATGGCGAGTGTAAGCCAACTATGTACCTTTTCCCCTATTATCTATTACATGGGTTATTGTGGAGATTACCTTACTTGCGACATTGCTTTCAATGCGGTTATGCCTCTAAGTCGTGCTTCGACACGTAGGAGATATAGCCGCATCGAGGGTGTTACAAGTAGCCTCTTACGTTCAGCAACGGTGAGCTTACCCGGAAGGGTGAACTTGGAGTCAAGACGACCGGGGCGGTAACCCGGCAGAGGCTTCTCGTTTGCTAGAGAAATATCCTGACAATAAAACCAAGTTTGGTTCCAGTCTTTTGGGTGACTTGGTAAGACGATAAGAGGGAAAACAACACCCTGGCGGCGCTGAATTGAAATGCCTCCAAGTTCTAAGCTAGGACCATTGGTGCATTCGTTCTGCCGGTTTAGGTAAAAGTACTCCCTAAACAGCTCTATGGTGGGCTCTTGCTGAAGATACACCTCACAGAGTACTTGGAAGTTGCAAATGTTGGAAATGGAATTGGGTCCAAGGTCCTGAGGGTGGAGTTTGAAAAAATGAATGACCTCTCTGAAGAATTTTGAACCGGGCGGTGAGAAGCCACGATTCATGTGATCAGTGAAGACAATCACTTATCCGTCTTTTAGATTGGGGCGTTCTTCCTTCGGGTCAGGAGCTCGATAAGACATGACATTCTTCGAAGGAAGAAACCCAATGATGAAGAACTCTTTTAACCGTTCCTCAGTTATAGACGAAGGGACCCAGTTACAGACGGTGGGTGTCTTTGACGGCATGATGTGCAGAGAACTGAAAAATAGATAACAACATGCCGGCTCAGCCTACGGTCAATTATAAAACAAGTAATGGCGGTTTAACTAAGGGCTAATGGTATATAAGGAAAAGAAAGCCGGAGTGGTAAGCCGCCATGACTACAGATTTTCTTAGAAGGCAGAATTCAGTTAACTATTGGTATAAACAAGTTTCACAAGTTGTTGTTATTATTTTGGATCAAGATGGTTCAAAAAAGGAAAATAAATCTAGACCTAAAACTGGCACAGATGAGTTCGTCAGTGCTAAACAAAGCCTCTGAACATGGAAAAGAATTTGTTTGCATTTGAAACAGGGGCAAAATAGTTGCCGCGTCAGTTTTATACTATCCCAAGATCAAGAAAGGGAGATGGTGATGAAATCTACAAAGAGTTCATGACGAACAGTAAAGAACACCAAGGAACTCGAAGATCCTAATACGGATCTGATCTCGAGGAAGAAAGGGACTTACAGATGCCGAGTTGCAACGGAGGTTTGTTGCAGTTTCTTCGGATCTAATCAGGTTGATGCGGCGGCCTGAGTCGATGAAGACAAGATCTGCGGCGGTGGCGGCGGAGCTCGAGCGGCAGAGAAGCAGCGAGAGGAAGAAGACGACCGAAGGGGGAGAATGGAGAAGACCTAGGTCGTGCCTATTTATAAGGGAGTGTGCGAATAGGCGGGCACGAAAATCAAGGAGACCCAATAATGATTATCCAACTGAATAGACACCTCGATTCCCGAAAGACATTAAAAATGAAAGATCCGTTGAAAGGTGACGTCATGAAAGTTTTTTGTGTTTCAAAAAGATGACGTCACGGCGGGTTAAGGAAATTTTCAGACAGAGGATGGATTCTGCCTAAGTATTGAAGATTGACAAAGAACAAAGTTCAAAGTCAACCTGGGGCCTAATGTTGGGGATATTACTATCAGCTAAGACCCGCCCAGGAGGGGCCGGGTCAGCCTTAATGGTGGGTTACATAAGAAGCCCAATATACAGTCAATATGATAGTTTATTAGTATATATAGAAAGCCCAAAGGCCTCGGGCCGACTCAAGGCGCATTATTGTAAACCACCATATGTGCGGAAAGACTTGTAAGGAAAGGCATGTAAAGGAAGTCACCGAGCCGGACACGATTATGAGCCGGCCGGGACTCTGTAAGCCACCAGGTGTCGACCCGTGTATATAAGGGGATGACCCGGTGGCGGCTCAGGAGGAGAGACAACCAAGTCGATAACCAAGCCGGCGAATTGAGCCTCTTGGAAGTCGAAACCTCAGAAATACCAATCCCAACTAGACGTAGGCTTTTACCTTCATCGTAAGGGGCCAAACTAGTATAAAACTCTCTCGTGTCCTTTGTCCCGATTAACCCCTTTAAGCTTCCTAGTACGATGGCCCTATGACTAAGTCCTTGCTCTAGGACATCTGCTGTGTCAACTCCATGACACTATGAAAATGCCAAGTTGTTTAAAGAAAAAGTTAAAAGATGGCATGATAAAAGAATACAAAAGAGTTTAATGTAGGTGATTATGTATTGCTATGCAACTCTCGTTTAAGATTTTTTGCAGGAAAACTTCTCTCTAAATGGGAAGGTTCTTACGTTATCGAGGAGGTCTATCGTTCCAGTGCCATAAAAATCAACAACTTTGAAGGCACAAATCTGAAGGTGGTGAACGGTCAAAGAATCAAACATTATATCTCAGGTAATCCCATAAATGTTGAAACCAACGTTATTGAAACCGTAACCCCGAAGGAATACATAAGGGACACTTTCCGAAACGTTTCAGACTCCGAAAAGGAAAAGGTATGTGGTATGGTAAGTAAACCGACTCCAAAACATTTTTTAAGGCAATATTTCTTCGTTTTGGAATATTTAGAAAAATAGAAAAATAAGAAGCAGTCCGGGAAGGACACGAGGCCCCCACGAGGGTGGAGGGCATGCCCTACCCTACTGGGCGTGCCCCTACCTCGTGGGCACCTCGTGTGCTCTCCGGACTCCGTTTTCTTACAGGATACGTATTTTGGTCGATAAAAATTCATTATATAATCTCCCGAGGGTTTTTACTCCCTATTTGTGTTTCGAGCTGTTGCTGCTGCAGATTAGAGCAGGATGTCTTCGCAAGAGTCAGTTGGGGAGAGCCGGGTGTCTCATCCGGCACCGAGATCAACGACAAACAACCATGTTGGCCCCTTTGGGCCAGCAACAGAGGAAGAGATGGAGGCTGATTTGAAGAGGATAGATGCCATGGAAGAGGATCAAGAAGTCACTTCCCGCCTCCAAGCTGGATTCACAATGGGAGAACTGCAAAGCTTGACTATTCCAAACTCGGTTATCCCTTCCAATGTTAGATTTGTTTATTATGAGAATATGAAAAAGAGTGTCACTGGTTCTCCCGCAGCTATGCAGCACCCTTGGGTGTAGGGAGCTTTGGCTATTACAGGAAAACTCCGAAAGGAAATAATGGACCTCAAGCAGCAAGTCAACAAGCTTGAGGAGGAGAATCGTATCTTGAGGGGCATCATCGCCAAGAACATCACATCACCATCCCCGAAAAGAGAGACATAATCACATGGTTATGGGCACTTCCCTTGGCAACTGCCAAGCTTGGGGGAGTGCCCCGGTATCGTATCACCATCACTTTTATCTTTACCGTTTTTCTTAGTTTGATCCTTTTGATAATATCTTGATCTAGTAGAATAAAAGTTCTTAGTATGATCTAGGCGTGAGTTTTGCTTTATTATCCTTCTATGTAATTGAGTCTGTGAGCTATATAATAAAGATTAGTGTTGAGTCAAGGGCTTGATTATTTTGCCATGATCCTAAGTGAATAAAAGAAAAGAGAAAGAATAAAAAAGAAACAAAGAGATCATGTGAATCTTATGGAGAGTAATGAGCTCACATAGAAAAAGTATGATGAATAAAAGTTGTTGAGGGTTGACAAACATAGTTTTGGTCATCGTTGCAATTAATAGGAAGTAATAAAGAAAGAGAGGTCTTGACATATAAATATACTATCTTGGGCATCTTTTATGATTGTGAGCACTCATTAAAATATGACATGCTAAAGAGTTGACGTGGGACAAGGAAGACAACATAATGGGTTATGTTTTCTTACATCAGAGATAAATTATATTGTCTTGGACCCTCCAGCATGTTGAGCTTGCCTTTCTCCCTCATGCTAGCCAAATTCATTGCACCAAGTAGAGATACTACTTGTGCTTCCAAATACCCTTAAACCAGTTTTGCCATAAGAGTCCACCATACCTACCTATGGATTGAGTAAGATCCTCCAAGTAAGTTGTCATCGGTGCAAGCAATAAAAATTGCCCTCTAAATATGTATGACTTATTAGTGTGGGAGAAAATAAGCTTTATACGATCGTGTGATATGGAAGAAATAAAAGCGATAGACTGCATAATAGATGTCTATATCACAAGTGGCAATATAAAGTGACGTTCTTTCGCATTAAGATTTTGTGCATCCAACCATAAAAGTGCATGACAACCTCTGCTTCCCTCTGCGAAGGGCTTATCTTTTACTTTTATCTCCTACCTTGCATAAGAGTCATGGTGATCTTCACCCCTCCTTTTTATATTTTATCCTTTGACAAGCACGGTATGTTGGAAAGATCTTGGTATATATGGCTAATTGGATGTGAGTTTTCATGAACTATTATTGTTGACTTTACCCTTGAGGTAAAACGTTGGGAGGCAAAACAATAAGCCCCTATCTTTCTCTATGTCCTATTGAAACTCCATACCCATAAGTATTGCGTGAGTGTCAGCAATTATGAAAGATTATATGATAGTTGAGTATGTGGACTTGCTGAAAAGCTCTTATACATTGACTCTTTCCTATGTTATGATAAATTGCAATTGCTTCAATGACTGAGATTATAGTTTGTTAGTTTTCAATGAAGTTTACGATTTTGATATTGTGATTGAATTATTACTCTAGCATCACAGACTATATGACAAGAATTATATAAGTTGATGTTCCAAGAATGATCATGATGCCCTCATGTCCGTATTTTATTTTTATCGACACCTCTATCTCTAAACATGTGGACATATTTTTTGATTTCGGCTTTCGCTTGAGGACAAGCGAGGTCTAAGCATGGGGGAGTTGATACGTCCATTTTGCATCATGCTTTTATATCAATATTTATTGCATTATGGGCTGTTATTACACATTATGTCACAATACTTATGCCTATTCTCTCTTATCTTACAAGGTTTACATAAAGAGGGAGAATGCCGGCAGCTAGGATTCTGGGCTGGAAAAGGAGCAAATATTAGAGACCTATTCTGCACAACTCCAAAAGTCCTGAAACTTCACGGAAGACGTTTTCAGAATATATAAAAAATACTAAGCGGAAGAAATTGACCAGGGGGCCACACCCTGCCCACGAGGGTGGGGGGTGCGCCCTACCCCCTGGGCGCGCCCCCCTACCTCATGGACCCCCTGGTGGCCCTCCGGTGGCCATCTTCTGCTATATGGAGTCTTTCGATGGGAAAAAATCATAAGCCATCTTCTCGGACGAAACTCGGCCGCCACTAGGCGGAACCTTGGCGGATCCAATCTAGGGCTCCGGCAGAGCTGTTCTACCGGGGAAACTTCCCTCGCAGAGGGGGAAATCATCGCCATCGTCATCACCAACGCTCCTCTCATCGGGAGAGGGCAATCTCCATCAACATCTTCATCAGCACCATCTCCTCTCAAAACCCTAGTTCATCTCTTGTATCCAATTCTTGTCTCTAAGTCCGAGATTGGTGCTAGTAGGTTGCTAGTAGTGTTAATTACTCTTTGTAGTTGATGCTAGTTGGTTTAATTGGTGGAAGATCATATGTTCAGATCCTATATGCATATCAATACCCCTCTGATTATGAACATGTTTATGCTTTGTGAGTAGTTACGTTTGTTCCTAAGGACATGGGAGAAGTCTTGCTATTAGTAGTCATGTGAATTTGGTATTCGTTCGATATTTTGATGAGATGTATGTTGTCTCTCCTCTAGTGGTGTCATGTGAATGTCGACTACATGACACTTCACCATTGTTTGGGCCTGGAGGAAGGCATTGGGAAGTAATAATTAGATGCTAGGTTGCTAGAGTGACAGAAGCTTAAACCCTAGTTTATGCGTTGCTTCGTAAGGGGCTGATTTGGATCCATATGTTTCATGCTATGGTTAGGTTTACCTTAATACTTTTGTTGTAGTTGCGGATGCTTGCAATAGAGGTTAATCATAAGTGGGATGTTTCTCCAAGTAAGGTCAGCACCCAGCACCGGTCCACCCACATACCAAATTATCAAAGTACCGAACATGAATCATATGAACGTGATGAAAACTAGCCTGACGATATTCCCATGTGTCCTCGGGAGCGCTTTACATCATATAAGAGTTTGTACATGCTTGTCCTTTGCTATAAAAAGGATTGGGCCACCTTTCTGCACCTTATTTACTTTTGTTACTTGTTGCTCGTTACAAATTATCCTATCACAAAACTATCTGTTACCACTTATTTCAGTACTTGCAGAGAATACCTTGCTGGAAACCGCTTATCATTTCCTTCTGCTCCTCGTTGGGTTCGACACTCTTACTTATCGAAAGGACTATGATAGATCCCCTATACTTGTGGGTCATCAACTTACCTTGTGGTCTTGAGTTGGCTTAGGAAGGAATGAACCTGAGTAAACAAGGTTAGATAACACAGATACATCTACAAGCCAAAGCAACCAAAAGAAACCACAAGAGTACCAAGACTGGGATGACATGTAGAGAGTGAGTACTGAGTACTCTATTGGATGTATACATGTCCCCAAAGGAAAAGGATATGCAATGCTTTCAAAGATTTCCTTCCCTAGCAGTCTTTCTCCCCCTGAATCTTGTATTAGATAATGGGAGAACATAGGGAAACAAAATCAGAGCAAAACAGATCATAAATATAAACATAACATAGACATGTCTTTCCCCTTTTAAAGACATGTGACTTCTCTCCTCTTGAACACCAAGCATCTGGAGCCTTTGATGTGATTACCTCTCTCTCCCTTTTTCTCTCTCCCCCTTTGAAGAGAATAAGCTTTGATGTGATCTCTCTCCCCCTTTGACATCAATTTCCAAGAAAGGATCTTCTGGAGTGTGAGTCAAAAGGTTCGATCCTTGAGTCACAGAGCAAAGCAGCATATAGATTGTGAGCTGGTAGAGGACAAGAGTCTTCTAGTGGAGCTGGAACAAAAGTGCAGGAACAAGTGGCAAATTGTTTTCTCTGTAGTGAAATCGGTGATACCGAGTTGTAGTCTGTGGTACCGAATTGGTTCGGTGTGACCGAAAGCAACAGATCGGTATGACCGAGTTCAACACAGAGAGAACACTTGTCACCTCATCTCACTAGGCAAATAAGACCTCTCAAGGATTTGCAAGGAATTGACTGAAAGATTTGCAATGAATTGGATGCAGAAAATGCAGAACTAAACAGATAAAAGAAAATCTAGATGAAGTTTTTTTAAAAAGGAAAGGGAATAAATATGCAAAGGACAAATGCAAAAACTCAAGGAAACACTAGATAACTTCATTTAGAATTGGGCGGTGACAAAGTCACCTATGTTAGAGTATATTGACTAAGGAGTCAAGTGAGAACACTTGATCATAAGTTATACTCATCGTTTAAGCTCAAAATGGGGTTACCATTTTTTGTTTAAGCATTTGATGTATTCACATCTTGTTGAGTTGCTTTGACTTATGACTTGAGGTAAAGCTTCTCTAAGATGGAATGACATACCTTGGGTGGTGGTGTTGATCTTGATCATGTAGTTGAACTTGCATGGGGTGCTCAAGGTTGATGTAGCGCATGAATGGTTAGGAGCACCACTTGGAGTTGAGTTCATCTACCTACATGGGTTAGTCTTGCAAGGAAGAGCACTTGTGTATCCAAAATGACAATCATGAAATTTGATACCAAATGAAATTTTATATATAGAATTTGTCAAAGGATATTGTCTTCAACCACCATTTTGTAGAGACTTGGTGATGTAGAGATTTCTCAAGATGTGAGTGAGTTGCAATCTCATGGATTTAGATTCATCCAAGTACCTAGAAGGGTTAGATAGCATGCAAGGGTGCAATAATATCCAAGACATATGATCATCATCATAAGAGAAGTATCAAGATTAGTCATAGGGTCATGCCTTGCATGTATCCAAATGGAGTTCCTACTCCAAGTTTGAAGCATCAATGATGTTCAATTCACCTCTCAAATGGCAAAATACTTTCTCATCAAGTAGTTTGGTGAATATATTCGCCAATTTTTTATCGGTACGAACATGTTTAAGATCAATGTCCCCTTTACGAACATGATCTCGAATGAAATGATGAAGAACTTCAATGTGCTTAGTTCGAGAATGTTGCACGGGATTGTGAGCAATCTTAATAGCACTCTCATTGTCACAAAGCAATGGAACATGTTTCACATTGATCCCATAATCTTTAAGAGTTTGGACATCCAAAGTAATTGGGCACAACATGAACCGACGACAATGTATTCCGCTTCGACGGTGGATAAGGATACTGAGTTTTGTTTCTTGGAGGACCAAGACACAAGAGATCTACCAAGAAATTGACAAGTACCCGAAGTGGACTTTCTATCAACCTTGTCTCCGGCATAGTCCGAATCGGAATAGCCAATAAGATCAAAAGAGGACCTCTTAGGATACCAAATGCCAAAATTTGGTGTATGTATTAAGTATCTCGCTATCCTTTCCAGTTTTCACAGCCTTAAGATGACATTCTTTGGGGGCCGCTTGATATCATGCACACATGCACACACTTAGCATAATATCGGGACGGGAGGCACATAGATATAACAACGAACCAATCATATAGCGATAAACCTTTTGGTCAACCAATTTGCCGTCCTTGGTCAAATCAAGATGTCCACTAGTTGGCATGGGAGTTTTCATACCTTTGCTTTCTTGCATGTTGAACTTCTTGAATAAGTCCTTGGTGTACTTTGTTTGAGAAACAAAGGTGCCTTCCTTAGTTTTCTTGATTTGCAAACCAAGAAACAACTTGAGTTCACTCATCAGACATCTCAAACTTCTTCGACATTAGCTTCCCAAACTTTTCACTAAAATGAGGGTTAGTCGAACCAAATATGATATCATCAACATAAATTTGTCATACAAATAATTCACCATTAACCCTTTTAGTAAAAAGAGTAGAATCTATTTTTTCCAATCTCAAAGCTTTTCTCAGTAAGGAACTTGGTCAAGCATTTATACCACGCTCTAGGAGCTTGTTTAAGACCATAAAGAGCTTTGTGAAGTTTGTAAACATGATCGGGTTTCTTAGGATTGACAAAGCCGGGAGGTTGTTTAACATAAACTTCCTCCTCAATTTCACCATTTAGAAAAGCACTTTTAATGTCCATTTGGTATAAAGTGATATCATGTGATTAGCATAGGCAAGTAAGATGCGGATGGACTCAAGTCTAGCAACGGGGGCATATGTCTCACCGTAGTCCATACCTTCGACTTGAGTGTAGCCTTGGGCGACGAGACGAGCTTTGTTGAGAACGACTTGACCATCTTCATCTTGCTTGTTGCAAAACACCCATTTGGTGCCAATGATGTTGTGGTTGTCGTCGGGCTTCTCGACCAATGTCCACACTTGATTTCTCTCAAAGTTGTGTAGTTCTTCATGCATGGCATTTATCCAATCCGGATCTTCCAATGCTTCTTCAACCTTCATAGGTTCAATGCTCGAGATGAATGAATAGTGTTCACAAAAATTAGCTAAACGAGTTTTAGAGCGAGTGATTCTCCCGCTTTGAATATCATTGAAGATTTTTTCGATGGGATGATCTCTTGAGACTCTTGCTCGAACTCGTGAAAGCTTTTGCTTGGGTCGGGGTGGAACATCTTCTTCATCATCTTGTCCTTCTTCTTGGTCTTCTTTATTATTGGCGTTGTTGTTCTCTTGTCTTTGTGGAGAAGGAGGTTGATGAGGTTCATCTTGGTGTACTTCCTCGTTTTCTTCATCTTGATGTGTCCCACTTGTGGATGCATCCGTATCAACTCTTGGTTCACCTTGTCGTGAGGTAGAAGCTTCCACTTGGACGGACGAGGTACTCTCCTTTACCTCCGTTGGACGAATCTTGCCAATAGACAAGTCCTGGATTTCTTCCGAAGGATCCTTATCTCCTACATCAATTGGCAATTGCTCTACTCGCGAGCCATTAGATTCATCAAACTTCACATCTACCGTCTCTTCAACCTTTCGGGTGAAATTGTTGTAGACATGGTAAGTGTGAGAGTTTGAGCCATAACCAAGTAGGAAACCTTCATGAGATTTAGGAGCAAATTTATAACGAGGATGCTTATCAAGAATGTAGCACTTTGAGCCGAATACTCAAAAGTATCCAACTTGGGGTTTGTTACCGGTGATAAGCTCATATGTCGTCTTGCCGAGTAGCTTCTGAAGATACAAGCGATTTGTTGCATGACAATCTTTCTCAACCGCTTCCGCCCAGAAGTGTTTTGGAGTCTTGTACTCATCAAGCATCGTTCTCGCCATCTCAATAAGATTTCGGTTCTTTCTCTCAACAACTCCGTTTTATTGAGGCATGTACGTAGCCGAGAACTCATGTGAAATCCCTTCTTCGTCAAGAAAGGTATCCACATTTGCGTTCTTGAACTCCATTCCGTTGTCGCTGTGAACCTTCTTGATCTTCACTTCAAATTGATTTTGGGCCTTCCTAGCAACGTTCTTGAAGATCTTTTGGACCTGCGATTTATCATCAAGAAAGAACACCCACGTAAATCTTGAAAAATCATCAACTATAACTAGACCAAATGAGTTACCACTGAGACTCTTCTTGTGGTCATAATGTTCTTCACGGGGTGACTTCCTCCAACTTGTTTTCCTGCTTGACAAGCACTACAAAGTCTATCCTTGTCAAATATAACATCTTTTACTCCAAGGATATGATCACCTTTAATAAGCTTATCAAGATTTTGCATGCCCACATGACGTAACCTTCTATGCCACAACCAACCTTTTGAGGATTTAGCAATTAGGAAAGTTCTAGGTTGAGCCTTTTTTAGTGAAATCAACAATATAAAGATCACCTCTACATGTACCGGTAAAGACCATGATAACCCACAAGTATAGGGGATCAATTGTAGCCTCTTTCGATAAGTAAGAGTGTCGAACCCAACGAGGAGCTAAAAGGTAGAACAAATACTCCCTCAAGTTCTATCCACCACCGATACGACTCTACGCATGCTTAACGTTCGCTTTACCTAGAACAAGTATGAACTAGAAGTACTTTGTAGGTGTTTTTGGATAGGTTTGCAAGAATATAAAGAGCACATAAATAAAAACTAGGGGCTGTTTATATAAAGAAGCAATAAATTTAGTATAGCGAGTGTGGAAAAGTGGTGGTAGGAGTTGTGAAATTGTCCCTAAGCAAATGACTACTTTACTAGACTGATAGCAGGTTTTATGTGGGAGAGGCCACTGCTAGCATGTCATCCCTGACTTGGAATTCTATGCACTTATGATTGGAACTATTAGCAAGCGTCCGCAACTACTAACGTTCATTAAGGTAAAATCCAACCATAGCATTAAGATATATTGGTCCCCCTTCAATCCCGTATGCATCAATTTCTATGCTAGGTTGAAGCTTCTATCACTCTTGCCCTCCAAACATAGTCCTATCAACATACAACTAACCCTATGGTGTGATTCATGCGCGCTCTCATATGATGGGCACCAAGGGACATCAACATAACCACAAGCAAATTAAATCAATCACAACAATTCATCAACTACCGATAGGACAACGAAAATCTACTCAAACATCATAGGATGGCAACATATCATTGGGTAATAATATGAAGTATAAAGCACCATGTTCAAGTAGAGGGTACAACAGGTTGCGGGAGAGTGGACCGCTGTAGATACAGGGGGAAGGTGATGGAGATGTTGGTGAAGATGGCAGAGGTGTTGGTGTAGATTGCGGTGATGATGATGGCCCCGGCGGCGCTCCGGCGCCACCGGGAGAGAGGGGGAGAGAGCCCCCCTCCTTCTTCTTCTTCCTTGACCTTCTCCCTAGATGGGAGAAGGGTTTCCCCCCTGGTCCATGGCCTCCATGGCATGGGAGGGATGAGAGCCCCTCCGAGATTGGATCCGTCTCTCTGTCTCTCTCTGTTTCTGTGTTCTGAGATTCTACCCTTTCACCGTTTCTTATATATCCGGAGATCCGTAACTCCGATTGAATTGAAACCTTCGCCCCGATTTTTTTCTTCTGAAAATTAGCTTTCTTGCAAAAATATTCTCTGTCCGTTTTTATTCTCTTTGGACTCCGTTTGATATGGGTTTTTTGCGAAACAAAAAACATGCAACAAACAAGAACTGGCACTGGGCACTGGGTCAATATGTTAGTCCCCAAAATAGCATAAAAAGTTGCCAAAAGTATATAAAAGTTGTAGAATATTGGCATGGAACAATCAAAATTATAGATACGACGGAGACGTATCAGCATCCCCAAGCTTAATTCCTGCTCGTCCTCGAGTAGGTAAATGATAAAAATAATAATTTTTGATGTGGAATGCTACCTAGCATAATCTTGATCACATAATCTAATCATGGCATGAATATTAAGACACGAGTGATTCAAAGCAATAGTCTATCATTGGACATTAAGACAATAATACTTCAAGCATACTAACCAAGGAATTATGTCTTATCAAAATAACAAAGCCAAAGAAAGCTCATCCCTACAAAATCATATAGTCTGGCTATGCTCCATCTTCACCACACAAAGCATTCAAATCATGCACAACCCCGATGACAAGCCGAGCAATTGGTTCATACTTCTTAACGCGCTTCAGCCTTTTCAACCCTCACGCAATACATGAGCGCAAGCCATGGACATAGCACTATGGGTGGAATAGAATATGATGATGGGGGTTTGTGTGAAGAAGACAAAAAAATGAGAAAGTCTCACATCGACACGGCTAATCAACGGTCTATGGAGATGCCCATCAATTGATGTCAATGTGAGGAGTAGGGATTGCCATGTAACAGATGCACTAAGAGCTATAAGTGTATGAAAGCTCAAACTGAAACTAAGTGGGTGTGCATCCAACTTGCTTGCTCATGAAGACCTCGGGCGTTTGAGGAAGCCCATCATCAGAATATACAAGCCAAGTTCTATAATGAAAATTCCCACTAGTATATGAAAGTGATAACTCAAGAGACTCTCTATATGAAGAACATGGTGCTACTCTGAAGCACAAGTGTGGTAAAAGGATAGTAGCATTGTCCCTTCTCTCTTTTTCTCTCATTTTTTGGGCCTTCTCCTTTTTTGGCCTTTCTCTTTTTTTCGTCTGGAGTCTCATCCCGACTTGTGGGGGAATCATAGTCTCCATCATCCTTTCCTCACTGGGACAATGCTCTAATAATGATGATCATCACACTTTTATTTACTTACAACTCAATATTACAACTCGATATCTAGAATAAAGATATGACTCTATATGAATGCCTCCGGCGGTGTACCGGGATGTGCAATGATCTAGCGTAGCAATGACATCAAAAAACGGACAAGCCATGAAAACATCATGCTAGCTATCTTACGATCATGCAAAGCAATATGACAATAAATGCTCAAGTCATGTATATGATGATGATGGATGTTGCATGGCAATATATCTCGGAATGGCCATGGAAATGCCATGATAGGTAGGTATGGTGGCTATTTTGAGGAAGATATAAGGAGGCTTATGTGTGATAGAGAGTATCGTATCACAGGGTTTGGATGCACCGACGAAGTTTGCACCAACTCTCGAGATGAGAAAGGACAATGCACGGTACCAAAGAGGCTAGCAATGATGGAAGGGTGAGAGTGAGCATAATCTGTGGACTCACATTAGTCATAAAGAACTCATATACTTATTGCAAAAGTTTATTAGCCCTCGAAGCAAAGTACTACTACGCATGCCCCTAGGGGGATAGATTGGTAGGAAAAGACCATCGCTTGTCCCCGCCCGCCACTCATAAGGAAGGCAATCAATAAATACCTCATGCTCCAACTTCGTTACATAACGGTTCACCATACGTGCATGCTATGGGACTTGCAAACCTCAACACAAGTATTTCTCAATTTCACAATTACTCAACTAGCATGACTCTAATATCACCACCTTTATATCGCAAAACTATTGCAAGGAATCAAACATATCATATTCAATGATCTCCAAGTTTTATGTAGGACTTTATGACTAACCATGTGAATGACCAATTCCTGTCATCTCTCTAAATAGATATAAGTGAAGCAAGAGAGTTTAATTCTTTATACAAAAGATATGCCTACGCTCTAACAAATATAAGTGAAGCAAAAGAGCATTCTACAAATGGCGGTTTTCTATGTGAAGACAAACATGCAATCCAAACTTCAAATGATAAGTGAAGCACATGAAGCATTCTACAAATCCATACTCAAAGATATAAGTGAAGTGCAAAGAGAATTCTATAAATCAATCAAGGACTATCTCATACCAGCATGGTGCATAAAAGAAAAGTGAAAACTAAATGCAAAAGACTGTAACACCCTCGATGCGACTATATCTCCCACGTGTCGAGGCACGACTTAGAGGCATAATCGCATTGAAGGCATATGTCGCAAGTTAGGCAATCTTCACAACATCCCATGTAATATAAATCATAAAGGGGAGATAACATAGTTGGCTTACACTCGCCACGTCAATCAAGTACATAAATAACATTACATCAACCAAACACTCATGGCCCGACTACGGCACCAAAATAAAAGATAACCCAACATGCGACACGGTCCCGATCACCCCCAACTGGGCACCACTACTGATCATCAGGAAAGGAAACATAGTAACGTTGAGAGTCTTCGTCGAACTCCCACTTGAGCTCAAACGCGTCTCCTGGAGCGGAATCATCAGGCCCTGCATCTGGTGTAATAGTAATCTGTGAGCCACAGGGACTCAGCAATCTCGCACCCTCGCGATCAAGACTATTTAAGCTTATAGGTAAGGCAAGGTAAAAATATGTGGAGCTGCAGCAAGCGACTAGCAAATATGGTGGCTATCCTGTTCGCAAAAGAGAGCGAGAAGAGGAGGCAAAGCGCGAGCGAGAAACTAGAGAGCAACCTGCGCAAACATTACTCCAACACCGTGTCCACTTCCCGGACTCCGCCGAGAAGAGGCCATCACGGTAACACACTCAGTTGGTTCATTTTAATTAAGTTGAGGTTCAAGTTATCTACAACCGGACATTAACAAATTCCCATCTGCCCATAACCGCGGGCACGGCTTTCGAAAGTTCAAATCCCTGCAGGGGAGTCCCAACTTAGCCCATGACAAGCTCTCACGGTCAACGAAGGAATAGACCTCCTCCCAAGACGTTCCGATCAGACTCGGTATCTCGGTTCTTCAAGACATTTCGACAGGTTAAAACAAGACCAGCAACACCGCCCGAATGTGTCGACAAATCCCGATAGGAGCTGCACATATCTCGTTCTCAGGGCACACTCAGATGAGCAAGATGTCGGGTAGGCCAGCCCAGAGTTGCCCCTGGTAGCCCCGGACATCGCTCGGTTGGACCAACACTCAGAGGAGCACTGGCCCGGAGGGGGGCTAAAATAAGATGACCCTCGGGCTCCGGAAACCCAAGGGAAAAAGAGGCTAGGAGGCAAATGGTAAAACCAAGGTTGGGCATTGCTGGAAAAGCTTTAATCAAGGCGAACTATCAAGGGGTTCCCATTATAACCCAACCGCGTAAGGAACGCAAAATCCGGGAACATAACACCGAGATGACGGAAACTAGGGCGGCAAGAGTGGAACAAAACACTAGGCGAGAGGCCGAGCCTTCCACCCTTTACCAAGTATATAGATGCATTAAGATAACAAGATAATATAATGATAACCCAACAAGTAAATAAATGTTCCAACAAGGAACGGCCTTCAATCTTCACCTGCAACTAGCAACGCTATAAGAGGGGCTGAGCAAAGCGGTAACATAGCCAAACAACGGTTTGCTAGGACATGGTGGGTTAGAGGTTTGACATGGCAATTTGGGAGGCTTGAAAGCAAGTGGTAGGCATCGTAGCATTGGCATAGCAAAAGAGCGAGCAAACTAGCATAGCAAAGATAGTAGTGATTTCGAGGGTATGATCATCTTGCCTGCACAGTTGTCAGAGTTGACTGGATCCTCGAAAGCAAACTCAACGGGCTCCTCGTTAGCGAACTCGTCTCCCGGCTCTACCCAAACAAGACAAACAAGCAACAAGGACACAATCAACCACGTGCAAGGATCAAACAAGATGATGCAAAGATGGTATGCTATGCGGGATGCGATGCGGGATGCAAATGCAAGATATGACAAGGAATGCATGAACCTGGCCTCAACTTGGGAATCCAAGTGTGCCACTAGAAATATGAGATGAAATCGCTTGAAAATGATATAAAGAACGCCGGAATCGGAGTTACGTTTGGAAATGGCGAGCGATTCAAATATGACACCGGTCTGCGGTTTACAGCAAGTAGCCATCTAAATGCAATGAGATGAACATGCTACAGCACCCAAACATGACAACAAAATACATGGCAGGGATGCATACAAGATTCTTAACAAACGTCTAGCACTGAGCTACGGCCAATTCATCCATTAACAGGTTCAAACAAGCATGGCAAAAATGCATATGACAAACAGATCTCAGACTTAGTGAAATTAACACTTGTCTGGAATTTCAGATCAGGTAGCACTCTTCGAAGCAGCAAAACTATATGCTACAGGACCTGAACATGGCAAAGTAAAGCATGGCATGGAGCTACTCACAGAGCTTAACAAAAGTCCCTTAGTGACCTTGAGCCAAAAGGGATCAGAAAATACAATTGCAAGCATGTGAACATAGCAAAAACATAATCAGATCACAGACTTAGTGAAAACTGGAGCATGCTGAAAACAGATATCAAGTAGGCATGTTTACGAGCTCGATGCACTCACTACGGTGCAAGTCATGATAATATAAGCATACACCCATCAATATTACACAAAATGCAAACTAGACATGGCAAGAACAATAGCATAGCATGCACGGATCAACTACAACATCATCGGCAAAATTGCAAACAAGTTGACAATCTGCCTAGATTCACAAAGTAGCAAAAGTAGAGCTCGATTGACTCAAGCTAGGGTGTTCCATAATTGCAAACAAAGACATGGATGGAAAGAGCACTACAAGATTAACAAAACATCCTTACTGATCATCCTCAAAAGAGGCACGGATCACTAGGAAACAACATGAACATATGACAATATGAGATAACAGATCAAGGACTTAGTGGAAATGCTAAGTCCCTGAAAACAGAATTACCAAGTGCACCACTTTGCAAGCTTGTGCTAGTCATCACACACATCACAAAAATACATAGGTTGCACCTCTAGAAAGATGACAAAACCCTTAACAAAACATATGTAGAACACCAGGGCATATCATGCACACATTAATCATGGTAAAAATGACAAAAGGCTAAATAGAGTAGCAGATCTGACAATAATCTCAAGTAGCCCTCTTCTAACAGCATTTCGGGCATCAAGATGAACTCAAATGAAAATGACGCAATGGAATGAAATGATGTACTCTCTGAGGTGAACATTTTGATATGCTATATGCCAAAAACGGAGCTACGGATGTAAAGTTATGGCACGATGAACATTGGCACTTGAAACGGAAAATATCAGGGACTTAGTAGAATTTTTGACCTCCGGATCTAGGGTTCGTCCGGCGCGTGAACCGAGGTGGCGGCGCGGCTCGCCGGAGAGGACCCGGAGCTCGTCGGAGAGGGGTGCCGGCGCCGGATCCGGGCGTGGGGATGCCGGCGCCGGATCTGGGGCGGCGACGGCGGAGCGCGGCGTTAGTGGGGGCGGCGCGGTCGAGGCGGCGGCGGTGGGCGGCGCGGTTGAGGTGGCGGCGCGGGGCGGCGCGGCGATGCGGCGGCGGAGCTCAGGCGCGGCGGCGGAGCGGCGAAGGAGGCGGGCAGTGGCTCGCAGGCTCGCGGGGGCCGGCGCTGGGCCTGGCGGGCCGCGGCGGTGGAGGCGGTGGCGGCGCCACTTAGCGCGACGGAAGTGGGCGGCGGCGATGTGTCCGGCCAGGGCGGACGTGTCCGGCCGGCGCGGAGATGATTTTTAGGGTTTCAGACGAGGGGGATCCGGATTTTCGGGGAGAGGCCTTTAGATAGAGGTAGAGGGAGCTAGGAGAGTCCAAATGAGGTGCGGTTTTCGGCCACGCGATCGTGATCGAACGCTCTAGATGATGGAGCAGGTTTAGGTGGGTTTTGGGCCAAATTGGAGGGGTGTTGGGCTGCAACACACACGAGGCCTTTTCGGTCCCTCGGTTAACCGTTGGAGTATCAAACGAAGTCCAAATGATACGAAACTTGACAGGCGGTCTACCGGTAGTAAACCAAGGCCGCGTGGCAAGTCTCGGTCCAATACGGAAATGTTTAATCCCCACACACGAAAGAAAGGTAGAAATGACCACCGGAGGAGAACGAAGCGCCGGAATGCAAAACGGACAACAGGGAAAATGCTCAAATGCATGAGACGAACATGTATGCAAATGTAATGCACATGATGACATGATATGAGATGCATGACAACGATAAAAACACACGGAGACAAAGACCCAAACCTGAGAAAATATAATAACTTAACGCCGGAAACGGCAAGAGTTGGAGTACAAATTGGGAAAGTTACATCCGGGGTGTTACAACACTCCACCACTACGAAAGGATCTCGTCCCGAGATCTAGGACTGAAAGAACGCCGGGTACTCAGAATGGAAGTGATCCTCGCGTTCCCAGGTAGCTTCACGATCGGAATGGTGTGACCACTTGACTTTGAGAAATTTGCTTGACTTGTTGCGAGTCTTGCGTTCAGTCTCTTCAAGAATAGCAACTGGGTGCTCAAGATAGGAGAGATCTTCTTGGAGCTCAATGTCCTCGAAGTTGACAGTGCAGTCAGGAGTCTTGAAGCACTTTCGAAGTTGAGAGACATGGAACACGTCATGAACATTTGCAAAGTTTAAAGGAAGCTCGAGTTGATAGGCGAGGTCGCCTCTCTTGCTGACAATCTTGAAAGGTCCCACGTATCTAGGGGCAAGCTTCCCTTTGATACCGAAGCGACGAGTACCTTTCATAGGAGAGACACGGAGGTAAACATGATCTCCGATCTCGAAAACCAAACCACGGTGCTTACTGTTATAGTAGCTCTTCTGACAGGATTGAGCTGCTTTGAGGTTGTCACGAATGACTTTGCACATTTCCTTTGCCTCTGTGATTAAGTCATTACCCAAAAGCCGACGTTCACCGGTTTCAGACTAGTTGAGAGGGGTACGGCACTTCCTGCCATACAGAATTTCAAATGGGGCCTTGCCCGAACTTGCTTGAAAACTGTTGTTGTAGGAGAATTCAGCATAAGGAAGACAATCCTCCCACTTCATGCCGAAGGAGATCACACAAGCCCTGAGCATATTTTCAAGAATCTGGTTGACACGCTCGACTTGACCACTAGTTTGAGGATGGAAAGCTGTGCTGAAGCGGATGTTGGTGCCCATGGCCTTCTGAAAAGAATCCCAAAACTTTGAGGTAAATATGCTGCCACGGTCTGAAGAGATCACTTGTGGAATACCGTGTACAGAGACAATACGAGAGGTATAGAGTTCTGCCAATTGAGCTGCAGTGGTTGACTCTTTGATAGGCAGAAAATGAGCCACTTTAGTGAGTTTGTCGATGACAACGAATATAGCATCATTGCCACGCTTGGACTTTGGAAACCTAGTCACGAAGTCCATTTCAATGTGGTCAAACTTCCATTCTGGAATGGCAAGAGGTTGGAGGAGACCAGCTGGCCTTTGGTGTTCTGCCTTCACTCTTCTGCAGACATCACATTCATTCACGAATTGAGCAATCTCGCGCTTCATTCGAGTCCACCAATAAGCCTGCTTAAGGTCCTGATACATCTTCGTACTCCCAGGGTGGATGGAGAGGAGAGAATTGTGAGCCTCGTTAATGATCACTTTACGGAGGTCACCTTTGGGTACAAAAATACGATCCTCGAAGAAGAGAGTATCCTTGTCATCAAGGCGGTAGCACTTGTACTTGGGTTGACTCTTGGCAATCCCAATCTTCACCTTTTTCACCATAGCATCAAGAAGCTGGGCTTGGCTAATTTGGTCTTCCAAGGTAGGAGAGACTTGAAGGTTGGCGAGGAAACCTTGAGGAACAACTTGCAGATTAAGTTTGCGGAAAGCTTCACAAAGCTCAGGTTGATAAGGCTTAATAATCAGACTATTGCAGTAAGCCTTTCTGCTCAATGCGTCAGCAATCACATTGGCCTTGCCTGGAGTATACTCAATACTCGGATTATACTCTTGAATCATTTCGACCCATCGAGTTTGCCTGAGGTTGAGATTAGGCTGAGTGAAGATGTACTTGAGACTCTTGTGATCAGTGAAAATGTCCACTTTTCTTCCCAATAGAAGATGTCTCCAAGTCAAAAGAGCATGCACAACTGCCGCCAACTTGAGATCATGAGTGGGGTAATTCTTCTCATTAGGCTTCAACTGGCGAGAAGTATAAGCAACAACTTTCTTCTCTTGCATCAATGCTGCGCCAAGACCTTGGAGAGAGGCATCACAAAAGACCTCGTACGGCTTGGATTCATCAGGCGGAGTCAGAACTGGATCAGTGATCAATTTCTCTTTCAAAGTGTTGAAAGCAATGTCACACTCCGGATACCAAACGTACTTGACGTGCTTCTGGAGGAGATTAGAGAGAGGCTTCACGATCTTAGAAAAGTTTTTAATGAATCTTCGGCAATAGCTTGCGAGACCCATACGAACCATAGCTTGTCCTGAAAGCCGTCTTGGGAATATCTTGTTCACGGATTCGAATCTGATGATAACCCATACGAAGATCAAGCTTGGAGAATACTTGGGCACCTTTGAGTTGTTCGAACAGCTCATTGATGTTGGGAAGTGGGTATTTGTTCTTGATGGTCTTCTTGTTCAATGGACGGTAATCAACACAAAGCCGGTCCGTTCCATCCTTCTTCTTCACAAAAAGAACACCACAACCCCACGGAGAAGAACTAGGCCGGATGAGACCCATTTTCTCTTGAATATCAAGTTGCTTCTTCAGCTCCTTCAACTCCTCAGGTCCGAGCTTGTAAGGACGCTTGCAAACAGGTTCGCCGGGCTCAAGATCAATAACGAATTCAAATGGCCGGTGCGGAGGCATTCCTGGAAGCTCTTCTGGAAAGACGTCTTGATATTCGCAAACGACTGGAATTTGCGAGATAGCATCAAGTTCACCCTTCTCATTGAGAGAAAACAGATGGATAATATCATCACGAGCGGCAAAGACAATTACATCCTCAGACGAATGAGTCAATTGAATCTGCCTGGCTGCACAATCAAGATGCGCCTTGTGCTTAGAAAGCCAATCCATTCCGAGAATAAGATCAATATCCGAGTTAGCAAGAACCATTGGAGAAGAAAGGAACTTGTAATCGCCCAATGTGATAGTAACCTTCGGGATGCAGGTGTTACCTGTCATCTGCTTGCCCGGTGACACAATTTGCAAGGAACTTTGCAGATACTGATAATCGCACTCATACTTTGATGCAAAAGGTTTGGAAATGAAACAACGCGATGCACCAGTGTCAAAAAGAACTCTTGCGGGAATGTCATTAACAGGAAGGTTACCCATGATCACATCTGGTGAGTCCTCTGCCTGAGCTGCATTCAGCAAGTTGACCTTGGCAGACTTGGTGTTATGCTTGACCACAGCTGTACTTGCCGATCTCACAGGAGGAGGAGGGGGAAGACGCCTCTGGTTGAGACACTTGTTGGCATAGTGACCCTTCTATTGGCACTTGTTGCACGTGACCTCTGAAAGCGGATGGTGATACGGAGCACTCGATCTTGGAGCTTGAGACGAAGTCTTGTTCTGAAAGCCAGGGTTGGGTGGGTGGGAAGAACTACTGCCCACCTTTGCTCTTTTGCTGATACGGCTCACGGAACGGAGGAGAGGAAGCCAATACTTCTGCTGCTTGGCCACTTGAGTAGAGGAAGAAGGAGTAGCATCTCTGACTCGCTTCTTGGAAGCATCACACCTCAACCGAGCAGCCTCTTGCTTTAATGCCATGTTGTAGAACTCATCGTATCTCAAGGGCTCAAAGAGAACAAGAGCTAGCTGAATTTCTTCTCTGAGACCACCCCTGAACTGATATATCATGCTCTTCTCATCAGGGACGTCCTGCTTGGCAAAGCGGGCAAGCTTCTGAAACAACTTGTTGTAGTCATAGACAGACAAAGAGCCTTGCTTCAAGTTGCGGAATTCCTCACGCTTGCTTTCAACCACGCTCTGAGGAATATGATGAGCTCGGAAATCTTGACGAAATTCATCCCAGGTGATAACACGTCCACCTCTGGAATCCTTGTACTGCTGCAACCATTCTGCAGCTTGATCTTTGAGTTGGAAGGAAGCGAACTTGACAAAGTCCTCAGGCCTGACGTTACTGCACTCGAAATGCTTGCACAGATCCACAAGCCAATCGTCAGCATCGGTTGCCTCAACACAATTGCTGAAAGTCTTTGGCCCGTTAGCAAGGAACTGGTTGAGTGTAGCATAGTGATTCTGATTGTTGCCTTGATTCCCTTGGTTGCCTTGATTGCGCTCTTGAAGAATTTGCATGATCAACTGTGTGTTTGCATTGGTTGCGGCCATCACAGCTTGCCATGCCTCCGGAGGAGGGGGAGGTGGTGGCGGATTAGGATTCGGAGTCGTGCGCGTTGGAGGAGCCATCCTGAAGAGGTTGACATCCATTAGCACATTGATAGACAAATATTGAAGCTGAATCCAACTGAATGAAAATTGCAACATATAGTCTTCACATCCGAACAAAATGAACGAATGCATTCCTCTTGAAATGGTCACATATCCATAAATTGAGAAGCCACGTAAAATTAAGGTAGAGAAATAAATCAACAAGGTATGGATCAAGAACGAATAATCGGTAAGAAATCCCAATCTCAAACCAATATCCGTGGAAGAAGAACTAGAGCTACTAGAATTCCCACCTATGAAACTCCCGAACCTTTTCGGTTATGCAATCAGGTGTTGGGGATACAGGGGAAGCATAATATCTCACCCAAACTAGCAAATCCTACATCCAGCTGTATCCATCCTTCAACACATAACCAAGAAACCTTCGAAAACCATCTACCTCAACCTTCGAAAAGCATCCGTTATACAAGTTATGGCGATACTCCCGAACTCCCGCCCCAGTACTGGGTGGCGTCGAGGTTATCTCACTAAAGAACTGCATAAAAGAGATTTTCGATGTCGGGGTACTAAACTCAGGTATTCCAGAACTGCAACGATAAAATTATGAAGACAACACCTCAGAGCTCAACTCCCCGGGACACTTCCACAAAACCCCTGACATGAGGCACCAAGACAATGTTCTCATCATAAAACCATCGGAACGATTCCAAGATACCCGCGTGACCCTAAATTTTTTTAGTGAAATTTGAGAAGAGAAGAGTCAAAACTCTACGTCAGGATGCCTTACCAGAGCGATGAGGAGACTGGGAAGTAAAAAGAATTCCTAAACTCTCCACTATATAATTCCTAAATGACTCAAAACATTTATCTAGACACAACTCGGCTGCTAAAAACGATCAAGCAATGGGGCTCCTAAGGTCGGGGAAGGCTTTGATTACCAACTTGTAACACCCTCGATGCGACTATATCTCCCACGTGTCGAGGCACGACTTAGAGGCATAATCGCATTGAAGGCATATGTCGCAAGTTAGGCAATCTTCACAACATCTCATGTAATATAAATCATAAAGGGGAGATAACATAGTTGGCTTACACTCGCCACGTCAATCAAGTACATAAATAACATTACATCAACCAAACACTCATGGCCCGACTATGGCACCAAAATAAAAGATAGCCCAACATGCGACACGGTCCCGATCACCCCCAACTGGGCACCACTACTAATCATCAGGAAAGGAAACATAGTAACGTTGAGAGTCTTCATCGAACTCCCACTTGAGCTCAAACGCGTCTCCTGGAGCGGAATCATCAGGCCCTGCATCTGGTGTAATAGTAATCTGTGAGCCATAGGGACTCAGCAATCTCGCACCCTCGCGATCAAGACTATTTAAGCTTATAGGTAAGGCAAGGTAAAAATATGTGGAGCTGCAGCAAGCGACTAGCAAATATGGTGGCTATCCTGTTCGCAAAAGAGAGCGAGAAGAGGAGGCAAAGCGCGAGCGAGAAACTAGAGAGCAACATGTGCAAACATTACTCCAACACCGTGTCCACTTCCCGGAGTCCGCCGAGAAGAGGCCATCACGGTAACACACTCAGTTGGTTCATTTTAATTAAGTTGAGGTTCAAGTTATCTACAACCGGACATTAACAAATTCCCATCTACCCATAACCGCGGGCACGGCTTTCGAAAGTTCAAATCCCTACAGGGGAGTCCCAACTTAGCCCATGACAAGCTCTCACGGTCAACGAAGGAATAGACCTCCTCCCAAGACGTTCCAATCAGACTCGGTATCTCGGTTCTTCAAGACATTTCGATAGGTTAAAACAAGACCAGCAACACCGCCCGAATGTGCCGACAAATCCCGATAGGAGCTGCACATATCTCGTTCTTAGGGCACACTCAGATGAGCAAGACGTCAGGTAGGCCAACCCAGAGTTTCCCCTGGTAGCCCCGGACATCGCTCGGTTGGACCAACACTCAGAGGAGCACTGGCCCGGAGGGGGGCTAAAATAAGATGACCCTCGGGCTCCGGAAACCCAAGGGAAAAAGAGGCTAGGAGGCAAATGGTAAAACCAAGGTTGGGCATTGCTGGAAAAGCTTTAATCAAGGCGAACTATCAAGGGGTTCCCATTATAACCCAACCGCGTAAGGAACGCAAAATCCGGGAACATAACACCGATATGACGGAAACTAGGGCGGCAAGAGTGGAACAAAACACTAGGCGAGAGGCCGAGCCTTCCACCCTTTACCAAGTATATAGATGCATTAAGATAACAAGATAATATAATGATAACCCAACAAGTAAATAAATGTTCCAACAAGGAACGACCTTCAATCTTCACCTGCAACTAGCAACGCTATAAGAGGGGCTGAGCAAAGCGGTAACGTAGCCAAACAACGGTTTGCTAGGACATGGTGGGTTAGAGGTTTGACATGGCAATTTGGGAGGCTTGAAAGCAAGTGGTAGGCATCGTAGCATTGGCATAGCAAAAGAGCGAGCAAACTAGCATAGCAAAGATAGTAGTGATTTCGAGGGTATGATCATCTTGCCTGCACAGTTGTCAGAGTTGACTGGATCCTCGAAAGCAAACTCAACGGGCTCCTCATTAGCGAACTCGTCTCCCGGCTCTACCCAAACAAGACAAACAAGCAACAAGGATACAATCAACCACGTGCAAGGATCAAACAAGATGATGCAAAGATGGTATGCTATGCGAGATGCGATGCGGGATGCAAATGCAAGATATGACAAGGAATGCATGAACCTGGCCTCAACTTGGGAATCCAAGTGTGCCACTAGAAATATGAGATGAAATCGCTTGAAAACGATATAAAGAACGCCGGAATCGGAGTTACGGTTTGGAAATGGCGAGTGATTCAAATATGACACCGGTCTGCGGTTTACAGCAAGTAGCCATCTAAATACAATGAGATGAACATGCTACAACACCCAAACATGACAACAAAATACGTGCAAGGGATGCATACAAGATGCTTAACAAAAGTCTAGCACTGATCTACGGCCAATTCATCCATTAACAGGTTCAAACAAGCATGGCAAAAATGCATATGACAAACAGATCTCAGACTTAGTGAAATTAACACTTGTCTGGAATTTCAGATCAGCTAGCACTCTTCGGAGCAGCAAAAACTATATGCTACAGGACCTGAACATGGAAAAGTAAAGCATGACATGGAGCTACTCAAAGAGCTTAACAAAAGGCCTTTAGTGACCTTGAGCCAAAAGGGATCAGAAAATACAATTGCAAGCATGTGAACATAGCAAAAACATAATCAGATCACAGACTTAGTGAAAACTGGAGCATGCTGAAAACAGATATCAAGTAGGCATGTTTACGAGCTCGATGCACTCACTACGGTGCAAGTAATGATAATCTAAGCATACACCCATCAAGATTACACAAAATTCAAACTAGACATGGCAAGAACAATAGCATAGCATGCACGGATCAACTACAACATCATCGGCAAAATTGCAAACAAGTTGACAATCTGCCTAGATTCACAAAGTAGCAAAAGTAGAGCTCGATTGACTCAAGCTAGGGTGCTCCATAATTGCAAACAAAGACATGGATGGAAAGAGAACTACAAGATTAACAAAACATCCTTACTGATCATCCTCAAAAGAGGCATGGATCACTAGGAAACAACATGAACATATGGCAATATGAGATAACAGATCAAGGACTTAGTGGAAATGCTAAGTCCCTGAAAACAGAATTACCAAGTGCACCACTTTGCAAGCTTGTGCTAGTCATCACATACATCACAAAAATACATGGGTTGCACCTCGGGAAAGATGACAAAACCCTTAACAAAACATATGTAGAACATCAGGGCATATCATGCACACATTAATCATGGCAAAAATGACAAAAGGCTAAATAGAGTAGTAGATCTGACAATAATCTCAAGTAGCCCTCTTCTAACAGCATTTCGGGCATCAAGATGAACTCAAATGAAAATGACGCAATGGAATGAAATGATGTACTCTCTCAGATGAACATTTTGATATGCTATATGCCAAAAACGGAGCTACGGATGCAACGTTACGGCACGATGAACATTGGCACTTGAAACGGAAAATATCAGGGACTTGGTAGAATTTTCGACCTCCGGATCTAGGGTTCGTCCGGCGCGCGAACCGAGGTGGTGGCGCGGCTCGCCGGAGAGGACCCGGAGATCGCCGGAGAGTGGTGCCGGCGCTGGATCTGGGCGTGGGGATGCCGGATCTGGCCGGCGGCGGGGCGGCGACGGCGGAGCGCGGCGTCGATGGGGGCGGCGCGGTCGAGGCGGGGGCGGCGGCGGGGCGGCGCGGTCGACCGCGCCGCCGCGGCGATGCGGCGGCGGAGCGGCGAAGGAGGCGGGCAGCGACTCGCGGGCTCGCGGGGGCCGGCGCTGGGCCTGGCGGGCCGCAGCGGTGGAGGCGGTGGCGGCACGACTTGGCGCGACGGGAGTGGGCGGCGGCGATGTGTCCGGCCAGGGCGGACGTGTCCGGCCGGCGCGGAGATGATTTTGAGGGTTTCAGACGAGGGGGATCCGGATTTTCGGGGAGAGGCCTTTAGATAGAGGTAGAGAGAGCTAGGAGAGTTCAAATGAGGCGCGGTTTCCGGCCATGCGATCGTGATCGAACGCTCTAGATGATGGAGCAGGTTTAGGTGGGTTTTGAGCCAAATTGGAGGGGTGTTGGGCTGCAACACACACGAGGCCTTTTCGGTCCCTTGGTTAACCGTTGGAGTATCAAACGAAGTCCAAATGATATGAAACTTGACAGGCGGTCTACCGGTAGTAAACCAAGGCCGCGTGGCAAGTCTCGGTTCAATCCAGAAATGTTTAATCCCCACACACGAAAGAAAGTTAGAAATGACCACCGGAGGAGAACGAAGCGCCGGAATGCAAAATGGACAATGGGGAAAATGCTCAAATGCATGAGACGAACACGTATGCAAATGCAATGCACATGATGACATGATATGAGATGCATGACAACGATAACAACACACGGAGACAAAGACCCGAACCCGAGAAAATATAATAACTTAACGCCGAAAACGGCATGAGTTGGAGTACAAATTGGGAAAGTTACGTCCGGGGTGTTACAAAGACGCTCCAAGATTTGCACATATCGCATGAACGAAACGAATCCGAAAACATACTAATACTTGTTGAAGAAAGATGGGATGCCTTCCGGGGCATCCCCAAGCTTAGATGCTTGAGTCTCCTTGAATATTTATTTGGTGTGCCTTGGGCATCCCCAAGCTTGAGCTCTTGCCTCTCTTCCTTCTCCTCACATCAAGACCTCCTCGATCTTCGAACACTCCATCCACACAAAACTCAACAGAAAGCTCGGTAAGATCCGTTAGTATAATAACGCAAATCACTACTCTAAGTACTGTTGCCAACCAATTCATATTTTGTTTTTGCATTGTATATACTGTAATATAACTTTTCCATGGCTTAATCTACTGATATAAATTGATAGTTTCATCAAAACAAGCAAACTATGCATCAAAAATAGAATCTGTCTTAAACAGGACAGCCTGTAGTAATATGAACATTCACCATACTTATGGTACTCCAAAAATTCTTCCAAAATTAGTAATAAGAAAAATTTTGTATAGAAAGACAGTGCAAAAAGTTTCAGAACCGTTTGACATTCCAGTAAAAAAACGTAAAATCACGCACTACAGCCAAAGTTTCTGTCCTGCACCGCATAAACCAACAAGCAATCTAAAACATCCTAAAGGAAAACCTTGGAACATTATTTTTATTTTTAAACTTTATAAAAGCACACAACATAAATAAACAACTCTCTAAAACTTCCGGGTTGTCTCCCTGGCAGCGCTTTCTTTAAAGCCATTAAGCTAGGCATATAGTGCTCAAGTAATGGATCCACCCGGGTCCCAAGGTATATCAAAGCCAATTTTAATTAACAATGATTTGTAATTTAGTAGTGAGCACAAAGTAACATATATCATGTAATGACGAAGTCTAACTCTCTTCCTATGCATCGGCATGTCATAAAAGAACAATTCATGCACACAAAGTAAAGGCCAATGCATAGTATAAACAGTTTCTTGCAATTTTTTCGTGTTGGAAACATAAAGAGGCAGAGATGTAGTTCCTCTCTCATAATAATTGCAAATAGGAGCAGCAAGAACATGCATATTATATCTATCAAAATCATCATGTGTAATAGTAAAACACAACCCATCAATATAATCCTTAATAAGGGTAAACTTCTCCGATATAGTGTAGTTGGGAGAATTCAAAAAGATAATAGGACTATCATGCGTGGGTGCAATAGCAACAATTTCATGTTTAACATAAGGAACTATAGCAAGTTCATCTCCATAAGCATAATTCATATTGGCATCTTGGCCACAAGCATAGAAAGCATCATCAAAAAGGGATATTTCAAGAGAATCAACGGGATCATAACAGTCATCATAGCAATCATCCTTCGGTAAGCACGAAGGGAAATTAAACAATGTACGAGTTGAAGAGTTACTCTCATTATAAGGTGGGAACGGGTGATCAATCCGCTCTTCCTCCTTTTGTTCTTTGCTCTCCTCATCATCTTTTTCATCCAATGAGCTCACAGTTTCATCAATTTCTTCTTCCATAGACTCCTGCAAAATATTAGTCTCTTCTTGGACAGCGGAGACTCTCTCAATAAAACCATCAATATTGGAATTGAATTCATAATTCTCATAGCAATATTTAAGGATAGCTAAATTTTCAGGTGTATAAACTGAATCATCAAAATTTTCACACTCTTTAAACAAAGATTCAATTTCATAAGCACCCATAAAGCAACAAATTGTTCTATTTGTTCCACATCATAGTAATCATATATACCACTAGCATAAGAATCCAAGGTTTTATCATCATTAAATTTGCATGAAAAGGGAAGGTGTGGAGCCTTCATCCTAGAGCAACAAGTATAGTCATATCTCAAGCATAGTTCCCGAGCATACCAATGCAACATATGAATTTGATCCCATAATAGTTTCCCTTTTTGAGTCAAGAGATAATCCTAAAGTATTCATGTTGATCCAACGTGTCTCCCATTACATAATTGAATATGGGTTTTCTCAGGATTATCAAAGTAGTACATAATATTTTTCACATAACCAACATCGAGGGTTTTAGGAGGTTCCCCATCTCCATGAGTAGCAAGTACACCTAATTGTTTTTGGTATTTCGTGTTCCATATCCATAACTAAATATGGAGAACAACTTAGAACAACAAATAAAAATTACTTAGTGATAAAGCAAACAAGCACACATGAGAATATTCACCCCACGCTATAACTCCCCAGCAACGGCGCCAGAAAAAGGTCTTGATAACCCACAAGTATAGGGGATCAATTGTAGCCTCTTTCGATAAGTAAGAGTGTCAAACCCAACGAGGAGCTAAAGGTAGAATAAATATTCCCTCAAGTTCTATCGACCACCGATACAACTCTACGCGCGCTTAACGTTCACTTTACCTAGAACAAGTATGAACTAGAAGTACTTTGTAGGTGTTTTTGGATAGGTTTGCAAGAATATAAAGAACACGTAAATAAAAACTAGGGTCTGTTTAGATAAAGAAGCAATAAAGTTAGTATAGAGAGTGTGGAAAAGTGGTGGTAGGAGTTGTGAAATTGTCCCTAAGCAAACGACTACTTTACTAGACTGATAGCAAGTTTTATGTGGGAGAGGCCACTGCTAGCATGTCATCCCTGACTTGGAATTCTATGCACTTATGATTGGAACTATTAGAAAGCGTCCGCAACTACTAACGTTCATTAAGGCAAAACCCAACCATAGCATTAAGATATATTGGTCCCCCTTCAATCCCGTATGCATCAATTTCTATGCTAGGTTGAAGCTTCTATCACTCTTGACCTCCAATACATAGTCCTATCAACATACAACTAACCCTATGATGTGATCCACACGCGCGCTCATATGATGGGCACCAAGGGACAGCAACATAACCACAAGCAAATTAAATCAATCATAGCAATTCATCAACTACTGATAGGACAACAGAAATCTACTCAGACATCATAGGATGGCAACACATCATTGGATAATAATATGAAGCATAAAGCACCATGTTCAAGTAGAGGGTACAGCGGGTTGCGGGAGAGTGGACCACTGTAGATAGAGGGGGAAAGGTGATGGGGATGTTGGTGAATATGGCGGAGGTGTTGGCGTAGATTGCGGTGACGATGATGGCCCCGGCAGCGTTCCAGCGCCACCGGGAGAGAGGGGGAGAGAGCCCCCGTCCTTCTTCTTCTTCTTCCTTGACCTTCTCCCTATATGGGAGAAGGGTTTCCCCTCTGGTCCATGGCCTCCATGACATGGGAGGGGCGAGATCCCCTCCGAGATTAGATCTGTCTCTCTCTGTTTCTGCATTCTGGGATTCTGCCCTTCCACCATTTCTTATATATCCGGAGATCCGTAGCTCCGATTGGATTGAAACCTTCGCCCCAATCCCCCCCCCCGAAAATTAGCTTTCTTGCGGCCAAAGAAGAGCAGAAACCGCCTTACGGGGGGGCCATGAGGGTCAGGGGCGCGCCTAGGGGGGCAGGCGCCCCCTGCCTCACGGCCCCCTCGGGCACCGTCTCGCGTTGATTCTTTTCCCATATTTCACAAATATTCCAAAAATATTCTCCATCCGTTTTATTCTGTTTGGACCCCGTTTGATATGGATTTTCTGCAAAACAAAAAACATGCAACAAACAGGAACTGGCACTGGGCACTGGATCAATATGTTAGTCCCCAAAAATAGTATAAAAAGTTGCCAAAAGTATATAAAAGTTGTAGAATATTGGCATGGAACAATAAAAAATTATAGATATGATGGAGACGTATCAAACCATTTTATGATTATCTCTACGAAACACTTGGCAATCTACTTCAGTAAATAGGACATTGAAACCAAAGTCAGAAAGTCTAGATACGAAAAGTAAATTGTAGCCAAGAGATTCAACGAGCATAACATTTTGTATGGAGCTATCATGTGAGATGGCCACCTTACCAAGGCCAACCACCTTACCCTTTGAGTTATCACCAAAAGTGACATACTTTCAAGGACAATCGTTTTCATCAAGCTCACGAAACTTATCTTTGTCTCTGGTCATATGATCAGTACACCCACTATCAAGAACCCATCCCTTTCCTCCAGCCATGTAGCCGTGAAGATTAGCCATAAGACCAAAGTGTCTCATTGCATCATCAAGATCATAGTCACTATCATCATCCTCATCATAGTATCCATGTTCAACATCGTCATGTGGTGGATAAATTCCTAGAGTGATTCATTAGAAGTATGACCGTAACAATGTTCAGCTCTATGAATTCTAATGACTTCGGAAATGATATTGCTAACGATTCCAACATCTGCTTTGGCACTCGTAAGATCAGTAAGCTCAAATAAACAATCACCAAATTTGGGATCATTGGAACTCATCTTACTCAAGGCAATAGACTTATGAATAATCTCATCTAAGTTTTTCAAGGAATAGTTTGGAAATCATTCCTCAAGGAATCTCCATATGGTGTAGGCACAATCAAGAGCAGGCAAGCTAGCCAGCAAGTTTCTAGGCAAACCTCTAGTGATTAAATTGACAGTTCTAAGATTACGGATCATGTCAATAGACTCATCAAGGGTAGGATGCAAAGGATCAACATGAGGTGCACAAGGGCTAGTAATGTACTTGTTCAAATGATATTCATTGAAAATCTCAAGTATCTCATTTTTCCACTCATGAAAGTACTCTCCATCAAGTATATGCACTCTATGTCTAAGACTCCCAAACATAGACTCATCCATCTTCCTCCAAAGGTGTTTAAACCAAAGCAATGGAGACCAAAGCTCTGATACCAATTGAAAGGATCGAGAAGAGGTGTCTAGAGGGTGGTGAATAGACTCTTAGTAAGAAAAGGTGCAGTTTTTAATTTCTTTAAGTTGAAGTGGAGTTTTGGCACAAGTTTAAACATTCACAATACATATCAAGCAAGCATGATAAGAGTATATGGGCAGTGGAAAGTAAATCATGCAAGTTGCAAGAATGTAAAGGGATAGGATTTGAGTGTGCAAACGCAATTGGAGACACAAAGATTTTTGGCGTGGTTCCGATAGGTGGTGCTATCGTACATCCACGTTGATGGAGACTTCAACCCACAAAGGGTAACGATTGCGCGAGTCCACGGAGGGCTCCACCCACGAAGGGTCCATGAAGAAGCAACCTTGTCTATCCCACCATGGCCATCGCCCACGAAGGACTTGCCTCACTAGGGTAGATCTTCATGAAGAAGGCGATCTCCTTGCCCGTACAAACTCCTTGGTTCAACTCCACAATCTTGACGGAGGCTCCCAAGTGACACCTAACCAATCTAGGAGACACCACTCTCCAAAAGGTAATAGACGTCATGTTGATGATGAACTCCTTGTTCTTGTGCTTCAAATGATAGTCTCCCCAACACTCAGCTCTCTCTCATAGGATTGGATTTGGTGGAAAGAGGGTTTGAGTGGAAAGAAACTTGGGGAAGGCTGGAGATCAAGATTTATGTGGTTGGAATGGAATATCTTGACCTCAACACAAGTGTAGGTGGTTCTCTCTCAGAAAATGTATGTTGGAAGTGTAGGCATGTTCTGATGGCTCTCTCCATGAATGAAGAGTGGGTGGAGGGGTATATATAGCCTCCACATAAAATCTAACCGTTACACACAAATCACCGAATTCGGTGGGCCGAATCAGAAAACTCGGTCAGACCGATTCAGTTCATAATGTGACCGTTAGGCTTTTCGGTGGGACCGATATTATCAACTCGGTAAGACCGATGTGCCAGGGTTAGGGCAAAGCCTCATCTCGGTTGGACCGATTACACAAACTTGGTGGGACCGATTTGGGTAATAAGAAAAACAGAGAGTTGGCCAAGCAAACTCGGTGAGACCAATCGCATATTTCGGTGAGACCGAAATTACTGCAATAGGCAATAGAGAGTTGGCAAGCCCATCTCGGTGAGACCGAGATCCCATCGGTGTGACCGAATTGACTAGGGTTTCTGGCAGTGGCTATGTCAAGTGAACTCGGTGGCGCCGGATAGGACATTTCAGTGGGGCCGAGTTTGACTTTTGGTTTGGGACATATGTGGATGTGAGAAAGTGGTTAAGGGCTTTGGAGCATATCACTAAGCACTTTGAGCAAGCAAGCCATTAAGCAACAGCTCATCCCCTTTTAATAGTATTGGCTTTCCTATGGACTCAATGTGATCTTGGATCACTAAAATAGAAGATGTAGAGTCCCGAGCTTGAGTTTGAGCCAATCATTTGTCTTCATCATCTTGAAGGGGTTCCACACCCTCTAGTCCACGTCACTCCATTGTTGAACTTATCTGAAACATACTAGATGAGAACATTAGTCTAACAAGAGATATGTTGACATTAATTACCAAAATCACCCAGGGAGCACTTGTGCTTTTAGCAATCGCTAAACATCATCTCTGCATCAGCCTCGAACACTCTGAAAAGATGGATCCGGCAGATGTCTCGTCCTTGAACGAACTGCTAGATCGCATCGCCGCCCTGGGGGTCGCAACAGACTATGATCGGATTGGGCTTAAACCCGATCATAGGGAAATCAAGTCCTCGCCGATCACCCATCTGGTAGCAGTTGTGGAGGAGCAAGCCGAGGATAGTTCTCCCCCAAATTAAGAACAAGCTATGTTCGAATTTCCAGGCCCTGTGTGCTAGATACCCGTCTTCGAGAAGAGACTGTATGTCGTCCGAACATGGAATCAGGCGTCAAGCCCAAAAGTCTCCAGGACCCTCTGGATCCTAAATTAGTGAACTCGGATATTCTTCAAGCTCCAGATCCAATGACGGGCCAGGGTTAGGATTTGAACCCGCCCACCCACCAGAAGAAATATTCCCCAAGCAATTCAGGTCCTCCAGACGTATATGACCTAATGTACGTATGACATCAACCTTAGAAAACGTTCCATCACTTCTGGGCCAGGTTCCTCGTTGTTAAAAACAAGATTAAAGATTGTTGCGACAACGATGCGGTTTCAGTTTTTCGCCGCAATTGCACGGACGAGGGAATCCTCAATGCCCTCAACCACCACCGCATACTGCACTTTGCAGATTTGGCACACATAGTACAGAAGTACTGCACAATGGAAAGCGCTTGGAAAGCCCAGGCAGCCCGATGGGATCCTCCTGCCTTTAAGCAGCCCACCGGATGGGCTAAAAGGATGCACCCTTGCAGGCCACCCAATCATCACCTCATTGACAAGAGAGTCAAATCCTTCACAGGACATAGAACTGTCCTTGATGAACTGCTCAACAAGCCCTGTCAGATACACACTATGCCAAATACCGAGCCAACACATGACCTTCGGGCATGTTGGGTACTCCAGCAAGTTGCTAAGAGCAGCGAGGCCATCCTCACCAACATCACCCCGGAGACGTACTCTTCAAAAGATGACGATCTAAATGTCTTTACGGTCTTCGAGACTTTTTCTTCAAACAATTGGCGCAAGAGGGCGCTCCACGACCTCGCCAAAGTCAACTAAGTAGCCGCAATAAATCCTTGGAATGATACGACAATAACTTTTACTGCCAACGATGAACCAAGGGCCAGATCAGTCCGAGCACCGACCGCCTTGGTCTTAAACCCAATTGTGGATGGATTTCGACTCACCAAGGTGCTCATGGACGGAGGCAGCAGACTGAACCTCATCTACGAGGACACGCTCAATAAAATGCAAATGGACAAGAGTCGCATCAAGCAAAGAGGCACCACCTTTCGAGGAATCATCCCTAGTCGAGAAGCACAATGCTCGGGGAAAATTAAAGTTGATGTAGTGTTCGGCACGTCGGAGAACTACAGGTCCGAAGAGTTGCTCTTCCACGTGGCACCTTTCAATAGTGGATATCATGCCCTGTTGGGGCGAGATGCCTTCACACGCTTTCAAGCCATACCCCATTACGGGTACATGAAGCTCAAAATGCCAGGGCCCAATGGAGTTATCACAATCACCAGTGATCCGGATATAACACTCCGCGCAGAAAACAAAACTGCATCCTTGGCCCTCGAGGCACTATCCAAGGCCCTCGCGGCCGAAGAGTTAACCACTCTGCTTCTATAGTGGACAAAGGTGATGTAATCCTCAATAAGAGGCCGAAGCCCACTTCTTTCAAACCAGCAGACGAAATAGCTAAATTTCAAGTACACCCGACGGATCCCAACAAGACAGCCTCCATCAGAGCACAGTTGGATCTGACGGTCGACGTCACCTTGCGAGCGTTCCTGCATGAAAATTGGGACATCTTCGCCTGGCACCCTTCGGATATGCTGGGAATCCCATGCAAATTGGCCGAACACAGCCTCAACATAATAAAGGGGTTCAAACCAGTCAAGCAATCGCTGCGATGATTTTTCGAACCTAAACGACAAGCTATGGGGGAGGAGCTAGCCTAGCTACTTGAAGCCGGGTTCATCAGAGAGATCAAACACCCAGGCTGGCTGGCAAATCTGGTCATGGTGCCAAAGAAGGATAAATCCTGGCGCCTTTGTGTCGATTTTAAGGACCTCAATAAGGCTTGCCCTAAGGACCCCTTCCCACTACCCCGCATTGACAAAATCATTTACGCGACCACATGACACGACTCACTGTGTTTCCTCGACGCATACTCCAGATACCATCAAATTAAGATGAAGGAGTCCGACCAAGCTGCAACAACATTCATTACCCCCTATGGACCTTCCTGCTTCAACACTATGCCTTTCGGGCTCAAAAACGCCGGCGCCACTTACCAAAGCATGATTCAAACATGTTTGGAAAAGCAAATTGGCAAGAGAATGGAGGCATACGTAGATGATGTTGTCATCAAGACTAAACACATCGAATCATTCTGTGACTCACATTCGACAACCTTCGAATATATGACATACGACTCAATTCAGAAAAATGTGTCTTTGGCGTTCCAGCCGGAAAACTACTTGGGTTCATCATTTCCAATAGAGGAATGAAGTGAACCCGACAAAAATCCGAGCCTTGTCACAATGGGCAACGCCAACAGACTTAAAGCAAGTCCAAAAACTAGCTGGGTGCGTGGCAGCCTTGAGCCGCTTTTTCTACAGATTAGGAGAAAAGGCGCTACCACTTTATCGACTCCTCCGACACACTGACCACTTCGAGTGGACAGACGCGGCTACAGCCGGATTGTAAGAAATAAAAACTTTGTTAGCAAGCAATCCAATCCTTGCTGAGTGTTGGCGAGCCTATGTTGCTCTACATATCTGCGACTCATCAGGTAGTGAGTGCGGTGCTCGTCGTCGAACGACAGGAGTAGGGACATAAATTCCCACTCCAAAAACCAGTGTACTATGTATCGGCAGTTTTAACACCGTGCAAATCTCAATACCCACATTATCAAAAGATAGCCTATGCGGTCTTCATGGCATCCCGGAAGTTGCGGCACTACTTTCAAAGGTGTTCGATCACGGTGGCTTCCGAAGTACCACTCAATGACATCATAAATAGTCGGGACGCCACTGGCCACATTGCCAAATGGTCCATTGAGCTCTTACCATTTGAAATAACACACAAGCCATGCCGAGCAATTAAATCTCAGGTGTTGGCCTACTTTGTCACCGAATGGACAGAAGCCGAACTCCCCAAAGAATACAACACATACTCTGATTGGGTGATGTACTTAGATGAATCTAAAATGTTAGCCGGATTGCACTATTGCATGGTCTCCGAATAGTTGTGTGATGCCCCAAGACTGATGCTCGAGAAGACTTCCATATGTTCCGGGTTTCGCCGTGTCTTTCATTTGTGTCTGCCCTTTTATTTTTGCATTGCATCATGTCATCATGCCATCATCTCATAAATCTTTTGCAACTCAACTAAATAAATTGCATGGATCTTCGGTCCACTTAAATCGAGGGAATTCACATGGTGAGTTCTCTTTATAACCTATCCTCCCAATATTATTAGGGAGCTATATAAAATATTCCATTAGTTTGGAATTAACCGCAGCAAACTTGCATTATAAATCCCTCTTGTTTCTAAACTATTTTTGCATCCATTTTCTTTCCTCCAAGGCCCTTATCCAAGTGCAAACCATTTCACTTCTTCCTTCTTTCAAATTTTCACCCATTTATTGCAAGTGGCGTTCTCCTCTTTCTTTAAATGTTCAACTTTTCCCTACATATAATAGACCGTACCAAGACCACATCCTCCAATTTTCAGGTCTTCTGGAAATGTTTTGGTTGGGCTACGGATTTATTCGAGTTTGAGTTATTTTCAAACTTGAATAAAAATTGCAGCCTATAAAATTTCCAAGGCATTTTATTCAAATACTAGTTAAATCCAGGAGCACAAGAGTATGTTTATAACCCTCTTTTTCCTTTTCAATTTTGCTGGGCTTTTTCCTTCTCTAAGCCTGGGATTTCTTTTTTTACAAGAGAGGAGAGAGGATCCAGCCCAGCCAGCCTATAGGCCATCCACAGCAAGGCCCATCTGCGCCTAGGCCCATTTGGCCCAAGGCCGTCCCGCTGCTCCAGCCCATCCTAACCCTAGCTCGCCGTAACCCCTCGCGCTCCCCTACTCGATCCCTCCAGCGCCGCCAGGAGATCGATCCCTTCTCCCTCCCGCGAGCGCATCTCTCCCTCGGTTCTCTTCTCGCTCCAGCGCTGCCACTCCTCTTTCCCGATCCCCTCGCCCTCTCCTCGAACCCCTGCCTCCTGTCAGCCTCACACACACCTCGAGCCAGGGGAGGAGCCCCTGCGCCCGATTCCCCAGCGTCGCCAGCCTCCAGGAGCTCCCTGCCGCGTCCTTGATCTGGCGAGCTCCGCTGCCGGATTGCACTGCCGCCCGCGTTCGCCACCGCCTCCTCTGCTTTGCCCGTCCCCTGCTCCGCCTCCATCGCCGGCGACCATGACCAGCGCCCGCCTCTTGCAGCTCGAGTGCCACTGCAGGAGCTGCTCCGTCCGCCGCACGCTTGCCTCCGTCCCAGCCATTGCCGACCTCGCCTCGGCCATCTCTCCACCGCCTCCTGCCTAGCCTGCATCCTCGTCGCTCCTCCTCGGCTTTTGCGTGGATCGCATCGTGAAGACCCCATGACACAGCCCCGGTCTCATGTACCCATGCTGCACCACCTCGACCCGAGGATGCCCTGCCCGTTGTGCATGCGCGCCCTATGGCGACCTCCACCACGGACCTATTCGCGTGAAGCCCCTACTCCTCCACCATTAGTGCCACGATGTCTATGACCCTTCAAGTTCGACTACGGTTGTCATGCACCACTACCATTGCAAGAACCGAGACCGTCAAGGCCGAGAGGACGCCAAGTACCAGGACGACGAGGACCGCCAAGTTCGTCTTCCGCCATTGAAATGAGATGTGCAACTACTTCCACGACGAAACAAGAACAACTACCACTATTGAAGGCCATCAAGTGAACATCTACCGACGACGTGTACGACCTACTCCGTGAACGTGTACCACTACGACCAGAGGCATCGGATCCGGCAAGTCCAACAACGACTATGCTCAACTACCCATGACCCTGAACGTCTATGAAAACGTGTACCACTACCCCCGCCCGAACATCTTTAGAACATGTACCGTCAACCCTCGAAGAACCATGGACGACAAGTTCCTTGTTGCCCGAACACCTATAGAGTGTGAACATCTATGAAGCGAGAATGACTACTTCCACTACCGCCGTCACGAGAACGCCTACTTCCCTCTATGAACTTGATCCATTCCGAAAAGTCCAGCCTCGAAGGTATAACCCCGGGACGACGCCCGTGAACGAATGAATGCATGTTGGATGAGATGCCCCCTTTGTCGGCACCATGTCCGTATTGTCACTCGTTTTCATGCCACTAACCCGTGGGAACCCGGTATCCAGGAGCGCCCCACCATCTTTTGCACGCATCCGCACATTTCCCCTTGCATCGGTATCTCAATCAAGTGCCGGAACCCGGAACATTGCCGTGGCACCGTTACCGATATTGTTGCCGTGGCACCCCTTTTCGTTTCCGCCACAATGACAAAATGCTTCATAATGCTCTTGTCAACTTTTAATAAACATTGCATAAACTTTTTCATGTCATCCACATCATGATAACAACAATTAAAATGTTTAAAATTGTTGTTTGCATTAAATTACTAATGCATATGGGGATTTACCGGGTTTGTTGTTTATTATACCCGACCCCATTTAAATTGTTTAGATGGTATAGTTTTGTTATGTATCATCTCTTGACATGCTTAACAACTTTTAATATTGTTGAGTACCTAAACAAGAGAGAACTAAATAATTGATGAGGTGCTTCGTCAATATGGAACTCGTTGCATATTGAGCTCCACTTAATTTGTAGAATTGTTTGTTGCATATTGCCATGCCTATTTAAACCGGACATGCATCATACTTGGTTGTGCATCATGCCATGTTTATGTGGTGGTTGTTTACTATGTTGTTTGCTTCTTTCCGGTGTTGCTTCTTCAGGTTAGTTCCGTTAACGTCGCGTTTGTGAGGGATCCATTCGACTACGTCCGTTTGTCTTCTTCATGGACTCGTTCTTCTTCCTTGCGGGATCTCAGGCAAGATGACCATACCCTCGAAATCACTTCTATCTTTGCTTGCTAGTTGCTCACTCTTTTGCTATGCCTATGCTGTGATACCTACCACTTGTTATATCATGCCTCCCATATTGTTAAGCCAAGCCTCTAACCCACCTTGTCCTAGCAAACCGTTGTTTGGCTATGTTACCGCTTTGCTCAGCCCCTCTTATAGCGTTGTTTAGTTGCAGGTGAAGATTGGAGTTTGTTCCTTGTTGGAACATGGATATTGGTTGGGATATCACAATATCTCTTATTTAATTAATGCATCTATATACTTGGTAAAGGGTGGAAGGATCGGCCTTATGCCTGGTGTTTTGTTCCACTATTGCTGCCCTAGTTTCCGTCATACCGGTGTTATGTTCCTTGATTTTGCATTTCTTACACGGTTGGGTTATAATGGGAACCCCTTGACAGTTCGCCTTGAATAAAACTCCTCCAGCAAGGCCCAACATTGGTTTTACCATTTGCCACCTAGCCTTTTCTTTCCCTTGGGTCGGCCAACTCAAGGGTCATCTTTATTTAACCCCCCCGGGCTAGTGCTTCTCTAAGTGTTGGTCCAACTGAGCGATGTCCGGGGCTACCAGGGGCAACTCTGGGCTGGCCTACCCGACGTCTTGCTCATCCGGTGTGCCCTGAGAACGAGATATGTGCAGCTCCTATCGGGATTTGTCGGCACATCTGGGTGGCTTTGCTGGTCTTGTTTTACCATTGTCGAAATGTCTTGTAACCGGGATTCCGAGCCTGATCGGGTCTTCCTGGGAGAAGGAATATCCTTCGTTGACCGTGAGAGCTTGTGATGGGCTAAGTTGGGACACCCCTGCAGGGATTTGAACTTTCAAAAGCCGTGCCCGCAGTTATGGGCAGATGGGAATTTGTTAATGTCCGGTTGTAGAAAACCTGAAACCTTAACTTAATTAAAATGCATCAACCGCGTGTGTAGCTGTGATGGTCTCTTTCCGGCAGAGACCGGGAAGTGAACACAATGTTGGAGTTATGCTTGACGTAGGTTGTTATAGGATGACTTCTTGATCATAGCTTCTCGATCGTGCCTTGCCTTCTCTTCTCGCTCTCATTTGCGTATGTTAGCCACCATATATGCTAGTGCTTGCTGCAGCTCCACCTCACATACCCTTTTACCATACCTATAAGCTTAAATAGTCTTGATCGCGAGGGTGTGAGATTGCTGAGTCCCCGTGACTCAGAGATACTTCCAAAACCAGCTTGCAGGGTTAATGATATCATGCAGGTGACACAACCAAGCTCAAGGAGGAGCTCTATGAAGATCTTGTTCTTTGTGTTGTCTCGTTTCCAGTTGATCAGTAGTGGATCCCAGTTGGGATGATCGGGGATCTGTAGCATTAGGGGTGGTCTTCTTTTACTTTGGTTCCGTAGTCGGACCTTGTATGTATCTGGTTGATGTAATGCTTTATTCATGTATTGCGTGAAGTGGCGATTGTAAGCCAACTATGTATCTCTTTCCTTATTCAATACATGGGATGTGTAAAGATTACCCCTCTTGCGACATGCTTACAATGCGGTTATGCCTCTAAGTCATGCTCCGACACATGGGAGATATAGCCGCATCATGGGCGTTACAAGTTGGTAATCAGAGCCTTCCCTGACTTAGGAGCCCCCTGCTTGATCGAATAGTTGGCGTTGTTGAGTCTAGAAAAATGTTTTGAGTCTTTTAGGATTATATATATCGGAGAGTAGGATTCTTTTTACTCCTCAGTCCCTTCGTCGCTCTGGTGAGGCATCGTGACGTAGAGTTTTGACTCTTCTCTTCTCAAATTTCACTAAATTTTTTTAGGATCACGCGAGTATCTTGGAATCGTTCTGATGGTTTTGTGACGAGAACATTGTTCTTGGTGCCTCCTGATATTTAGGGGTTCTGGCAGTGTCCCGAGGGGTTGAGCTCCGAGGTGTTGTCATCACAATTTTATCGTTGCAGTTCTGGAATACCTGAGTTTCACCGACATTGAAAATCTCTTTATGTAGTTGTTGGTGAGATAACCTCGACGCCACCCAGTACTAGGGCGGGAGTTCGGGAGTATTGCCATAACTCGTATAACGGATACTTTTCGAAGGTTGAGGTAAACGATTTCCGTAGGTTTCTTGGTTATGTGTTGAAGGATGGATACAACTGGATGTAGGATTTGCTAGCTTTGGGTGAGATATTATGCTTCCCCTGTATCCCCAACACCTGATTGCATAACCGGAAAGCTCGGGAGTTTATAAGTGGGAATTCAAGTAGCTCTTAGGATATGTTTTCGACAGATGTATGATATGAAATTGGGGTTCGACGTCTAGTGGTCCGCCTATCCACGGTTGGTTTTACAGTGGTCTCGTTGTGTCTTAAAGAGTCCTTGGCTATGCTGACTCGAGGACGCTTCGTATGTCATGTGCACTGCCTTGTACATGATGGTGCTGTACGATCGAGCCTGTGTAGGCCCCACCACGAAAAGTTCGGACGAAATCTCTATCATATGTTTGTTCTGGCTTATTTTGCAAGCCAATCCTTTGTTTTTGTTTTCAGTTGTGGTATTCGAGTTGCTTCGAAGTCAAATGTTGATTCCATACCTTTTCCTAAGCGGTGTTCTCATATTTCTATGTGAATACTAATCCTTCATGATCATCGAGGTTTTCATGTTAATTCTTTTTCAACAGGCGCGTTTCTCTTCAAGTGGATCCGATCATTTCAACATCAGCAAGATCAATTATCAGTTCTTCTCAATGTTGTTTGTTTCATACGTCCCAAGTTGTCTTTGTTTTCCCCGCCCTGCCACCCTTTTGCTTCATGGAATTAGAATTCTAAATCAACTATCCATTTTATTCATGTGAAGTCTCTTCATCCTTTTCTTTCAAGTTTCGATCCGGTGATTTATCGTGGAGATTCTAACGGAGCTTCAAGTTCATCTTTCGTCATTCTTTTTCTTCTCCGGTGGATTCAAATCAAGCTTTGTAGATCATATCATTTTCCTTGTTTCAAAAGTTTTTCTCATGCCGGTGCACCTCTTTATCACTCACTTCTCGTTATTCAATTGTTCCGAAGTGCTGAAGATATCTTAGAAGACTCACGGTTACATTCTCGATCCATTCAAGTTATTTCGAGGTTGTTATCTCATTCAAGTCATTTTATTTAACCTGGGAAAATCTCTCTTCCAAGTAATCGTTCAATGGTGTTTTTCTCTTGACTGGGCCCTAACCCACAGGTTTTTTTCCCAGAATCTTATCTGACTCTTCTTTTCCTGGCGTTATTCTCAAATTCATTTCAAAGTTTGACGTAAGAATGAATTATCATCAGTCATATGTATTTCTCCAAGATCGGTCAAATTCTTTTCATCGTTGGCTCAACCTTTCCAATATTCTTTCCGGAGTGCCTAAAAAATTCTCAGTGGTGGTTCTCGTCATCATTCTCAACATTAGAAGACCGAAGAAGAGTTTCTCTTAAATCTTGCTCCATTCTCTTCAAGATTCGTGATTCTAGCTTGTAGCCATCCTCTCATAATTGTTTGTGACAATTCTTTTCACCCATCCAGAGCAATTCAGGAGTCTTTTCAGTTTGATTCTCCGAAGGCCATCATTTTGGGTTTATTCATTCTCAGCTTTCAGCTCTCGTTCTCCAAATCTGACCGGTGCTTCGCTTAAGTATTCTCCAATCAGTTCTTGATCTCTTTGTTCTCTTGTATCTAAACTCTCTAATGTATTTTCGTTCTTTTACTAATTCTTACCGGTGATTCACCCTTTACTTCATTCATTTATAATTCTTATGGTGGTTCGTTCAAGAATTCTTCTTCCTTCATTTTCATATCAATTCATTCGTTGTTTTCCAAACCCTTCTGGTGTTTCGTAGAAGACCTTATCAAGTTATCGTTATCTCTCTTAATCCTTTCTACCGGAATAAGTTGTATGCAATCTATTGTGTGCCATCAATTTAAATTGGTGAAGGATAAGCTTAATGTAATTATTATTCTTGTTTCATCGAGGGTATTCAATTCCTTATTCCGGAGGTTCATCAAATTCTCAGTTGCAATTGTGTCAGCTTTTATTTTACCGGGGTTCCAAGCTCTTTCAATTATATCATTTCAAAGCTTCATCTAATCATTGCAAGGCTTCTCCTGGAGTTCTTTTCAATTTTACCCTTCCTTTTGATCATACTTTTGTTGCCGGAGTTCTTTCATGGAGGCTCTACATGATGGTTCATAAAGGATTTAATTCCTTCTCGAAGTTTTCATCGAGATTCTTTTCTAAGGAGCTCAAGTATTCTTCATCTTGCAATCCGGAGTGCAATTCTTTTACCTTATCTTTCGAGGTGGTGTTATGTCATTCTAGATAATTTTCCCTTCGTGTTTCATGATTCACCAGTTTTTTTCAAGAGTGACATATCTAAATCCATCATTTTCTCTTCGCTCAAGACATCTTTTCAATCCCATCAATCTCTTCATTGGAGTATCTTGGGTTATATTTCACCTAAAGCTTTCCTTAAGGATTGTTGCTATTTATGGTGCTTATAAATGATCCAAGTTCTTCATCTATCTTACCGGTGAAATAAGTTTCTCGTCTTCTTGCTCATATCAATCCAATCTATTGTTTTCCGTTAGTGGAAGGATTTCAACTAATAATTTAGAGATGTCTTCCATAAGCCCACATCAAGCTTATCCTTTCGCTGTTGATAATCCAACAACTCCGTTCGACAATATGTTGTAAGCGTGCTCTCCCAAGATCTTGTTTCCTCGTTCATTCCATTCCATTCTTTCATTAATCCTGGAGGCATTGTGATGTTGCTCTCTTCAACCCATCTTCTTGTTTTGTCAACATCATTTTCTTTCCTTTGCTTATCCATTTATCCAGAGTATTGTGCACTTTGCTCAAGTTCTTTTCTACTTATCTATTCTTGCATCTCTTTTCTACCGGAGTGCTGTCCGAATTTGTTCTTCCTTGTTCCTCTTTTCTAACAGAGTGTTCTCAACTTTGTTCATCTCTGTTGTATTCTTTCTTTCAAGTTGTTCAACCTTTCAAGGTTCTTTGGTTTCACTTGTTTGTCAAAGAAGCAACTTAGTTTTACCTCTCCTCTTCCTCTTCCGTTTTCCCTCCGGTGCCATCCTAGATCTCGGGACGAGATCCTCTCGTAGTGGTGGAGTGTTGTGACGCCCCGAGACCGATGCTCGAGAAGACTTCCATATGTTCCGGGTTTCGCCATGTGTTTCATTTGTGCCTGCCCTTTTATTTTTGCATTGCATCAATTCATCATGCCATCATCTCATAAATCTTTTGCAACTCAACTAAATAAATTGCATGGATCTTCGGTCCATTTAAATCGAGGGAATTCACATGGTGAGTTCTCTTTATAACCTATCCTCCCAATATTATTAGGGAGCTATATAAAATATTCCATTAGTTTGGAATTAACCGCAACAAACTTGCATTATAAATCCCTCTCGTTTCTAAACTATTTTTGCATCCATGTTCTTTCCTCCAAGGCCCTTATCCAAGTGCAAAACATTTCACTTCTTCCTTCTTTCAATTTTTCACCCATTTATTGCAAGTGGCGTTCTCCTCTTTCTTTAAATGTTCAACTTTTCCCTACATATACTAGACCATGCCAAGACCACCTCCTCCAATTTTTAGGTCTTCTGGAAGTGTTTTGGTTGGGCTACGGATTTATTCGAGTTTGAGTTATTTTCAAACTTGCATAAAAATTGCAGCCTCTAAAATTTCCAAGGCATTTTATTCAAATACTAGTTAAATCCAGGAGCACAAGAGTATGTTTATAACCCTCCTTTTCCTTTTCAATTTTGCTGGGCTTTTTCCTTCTCTGAGCCCGGGATTTCTTTTTTTACAAGAGAGGAGAGAGGATCCAGCCCAGCCGGCCTATAGGCCATCCGCAGCAAGGCCCATCTGCGCCTAGGCCCATTTGGCCCAAGGCCATCCCGCCGCTCCAGCCCATCCTAACCCTAGCTCGCCGTAACCCCTCGCGCTCCCCTACTCGATCCCTCGAGCGCCGCCAGGAGATCGATCCCTTCTCCCTCCCGCGAGCGCATCTCTCCCTCGGTTCTCTTCTCGCTCCAGCGCTGCCACTCCTCTTTCCCGATCCCCTCGCCCTCTCCTCGAACTCCTGCCTCCTGTCAGCCTCACACACACCTCGAGCCAGGGGAGGAGCCCCTGTGCCTGATTCCCCAGCGTCGCCAGCCTCCAGGAGCTCCCTGCCACGTCCTTGATCCGGCGAGCTCCGCTGCCGGATTGCACTGCCGCCCGCGTTCGCCACCGCCTCCTCTGCTTTGCCCGTCCCCTGCTCCGCCTCCATCGCCGGTGACCATGACCAGCGCCCGCCTCTTGCAGCTCGAGCGCCACTGCAGGAGCTTCTCCGTCCGCCGCATGCTTCCCTCCGTCCCGGCCGTTGCCGACCTCGCCTCGGCCATCTCTCCACCGCCTCATACCTAGCCTGCATCCCTGTCGCTCCTCCTCGGCTTCTGCGTGGACCGCGTCGTGAAGACCCCATGACACAACCCCGGTCTCATGTACCCATGCTGCACCACCTCGACCCGAGGATGCCCTGCCCGGCGTGCTTGCACGCCCTACGACGACCTCCACCGCGGACCTATTCGCGTGAAGCCCCTACTCCTCCACCATCAGTGCCACGACGTCTATGACCCTTCAAGTTCGACTACGGTTGTCGTGCACCACTACCGTCGCAAGAACCGAGACTGAAAAGGCCGAGAGGACACCAAGTACCAGGACGACGAGGACCTCCAAGTTCGTCTTCCGCCGTTGAAATGAGATGTGCAACTACTTCCACGATGAAACGAGAACAACTACCGCCGTTGAAGGTCGTCAAGTGAACATCTACCGACGACGTGTAAGACCTACTCTGTGAATGTGTACCACTACGCCCGGAGGCATCGGATTCGGCAAGTCCAACAACGACTATGCTCAACTACCCACGACCCCGAACGTCTACGAAAACGTGTACCGCTACCCCCGCCCGAACGTCTTCAGAACATGTACCGTCAACCCTCAAAGAACCATGGACGGCAAGTTCCTTGTTGACCCCGAACACCTACAAAGTGTGAACATCTACGAAGATAGATCGACTACTTCCACTACCGCCGTCGCGAGAACGCCTACTTCCGCTATGAACTTGATCCGTTCCAAAAAGTCCAGCCTTGAAGGTATAACCCCGGGATGACGCCCGTGAACGAATGAATGCATGTTGGATGAGATGCCCCCTTTGTCTACACCATGTCCGTATTGTCACTCATTTCCATGCCACTAACCCATGGGAACCCGGTATCCGGGAGCGCCCCACCATCTTTTGCACGCATCCACACATTTCCCCTTTGCATCGGTATCTCAATCAAGTACCGGAACCCGGAACATTGCCGTGGCACCGTTACCGTTATCATTGCCGTGGCACCCCTTTTCGTTTCCGCCACGATGACAAAATGCTTCATAATGCTCTTGTCAACTTTTAATAAACATTGCATAAACTTGTTCATGTCATCCGCATCATGATAACAATAATTAAAATGTTTAAAATTGTTGTTTGCATTAAATTACTAATGCATATGGGGATTTACCGGGTTTGTTGTTTATTATACCCGGCCCCATTTAAATTGTTTAGATGGTATAGTTTTGTTATGTATCATATCTTGACATGCTTAACAACATTTAATATTGTTGAGTACCTAAACGAGAGAGAACTAAATAATTGATGAGGTGCTTCGTCAATATGTAACTCATTGCATATTGAGCTCCACTTAATTTGTAGAATTGTTTGTTGCATATTGCCATGCCTATTTAAACCAGACATGCATCATACTTGGTTGTGCATCATGCCATGTTTATGTGGTGGTTGTTTACTATGTTGTTTGCTTCTTTCCGGTGTTGCTTCTTCGGGTTAGTTCCTGTTAACGTCGCGTTTGTGAGGGATCCGTTTGACTACGTCCGTTTGTCTTCTTCATGGACTCGTTCTTCTTCCTTGCGGGATCTCAGGCAAGATGACCATACCCTCGAAATCACTTCTATCTTTGCTTGCTAGTTGCTCGCTCTTTTGCTATGCCTATGCTATGATACCTACCACTTGCTATATCATGCCTCCCATATTGTTAAGCCAAGCCTCTAACCCACCTTGTCCTAGCAAACCGTTGTTTGGCTATGTTACCGCTTTGCTCAGCCCCTCTTATAGCGTTGTTTAGTTGCAGGTGAAGATTGGAGTTTGTTCCTTGTTGGAACATGGATATTGGTTGGGATATCACAATATCTCTTATTTAATTAATGCATCTATATACTTGGTAAAGGGTGGAAGGCTCGGCCTTATGCCTGGTGTTTTGTTCCACTCTTGCCGCCCTAGTTTCCGTCATACCGGTGTTATGTTCCTTGATTTTGCATTTCTTACACGGTTGGGTTATAATGGGAACCCCTTGACAGTTCGCCTTGAATAAAACTCCTCCAGCAAGGCCCAACATTGGTTTTACCATTTGCCACCTAGCCTTTTCTTTCCCTTGGGTTGGCCAGCTCAAGGGTCATCTTTATTTAACCCCCCTGGGCCAGTGCTTCTCTAAGTGTTGGTCCAACTGAGCAATGTCTGGGGCTACCAGGGGCAACTCTGGGCTGGCCTACCCGACGTCTTGCTCATCCGGTGTGCCCTGAGAACAAGATATGTGCAGCTCGTATCGGTATTTGTCGGCACATCTGGGTGGCTTTGCTGGTCTTGTTTTACCATTGTCAAAATGTCTTGTAACCGGGATTCCGAGCCTGATTGGGTCTTCCCGGGAGAAGGAATATCCTTTGTTGATCGTGAGAGCTTGTGATGGGCTAAGTTGGGACACCCCTGCAGGGATTTGAACTTTCAAAAGCTGTGCCCGCAGTTATGGGCAGATGGGAATTTGTTAATGTCCGGTTGTAGAAAACCTGAAACCTTAACTTAATTAAAATGCATCAACCGCGTGTGTAGCCGTGATGATCTCTTTCCGGCAGAGACCGGGAAGTGAACACGGTGTTGGAGTTATGCTTGATGTAGGTTGTTCTAGGATCAGTTCTTGATCATAGCTTCTCGACCGTGCCTTGCCTTCTCTTCTCGCTCTCATTTGCGTATGTTAGCCACCATATATGCTAGTGCTTGCTGCAGCTCCACCTCACATACCCTTTTAGCTTACATATAAGCTTAAATAGTCTTGATCGCGAGGGTGTGAGATTGCTGAGTCCTCGTGACTCACAGATACTTACAAAACCAGCTTGCAGGGTCGATGATATCGTGCAGGTGACGCAACCAAGCTCAAGGAGGAGCTCGATGAAGATCTTGTTCTTTATGTTGTCTCGTTTCCAGTTGATCAGTAGTGGAGCCCAGTTGGGACGATCAGGGATCTGTAGCATTAGGGGTGGTCTTCTTTTACTTTGGTTCCGTAGTCGGACCTTGTATGTATCTGGTTGATGTAATGCTTTATTCATGTATTGCGTGAAGTGGTGATTGTAAACCAACTATGTATCTCTTTCCTTATTCAGTACATGGGATGTGTAAAGATTACCCCTCTTGCGACATGCTTACAATGCGGTTATGCCTCCAAGTCGTGCTCCGACACGTGGGAGATATAGCCGCATCGTGGGTGTTACAGGTTGTTTCTATGGGCATACAACGCCTTGAGGTGCATGGGGATTCGAACCTCTCGATGTCCCATATAAATGGAGATTTCGATGCAAAAGATCCAAAAATGGTGGCATACCGCAACGCCGTACTCAAAATATCAACTCGGTTTGAGGGGCTCGAGTTTCATCATGTTGCTCGAGAAAATAATCAGGCAGCAGACATCCTTGCTCGAATGGGCGCCAAACGTGACCCCGTCCCACCTAGCACCTTTGTGGAAAAGCTATTCAAGCCATCTGCGGTATGGCAGGACGAGAGCGGCAATACTAGTCCAGAGCCGATGGCACCCCCGGTTGCCGAACACAAGTCTGATATCATCGGGGGATCGGACACCGAAATGACACCTTCCGCCCATTTAATCATGGCTGACATCGCTCCATGGACCGAACCCTTCCTAGCCTACCTTAATAGGCGGGAGCTCCTTGATGACCAGAATGAGGTCCGTCACATAGTCCGACGCTCGAAAGCCTACAAAGTTCATGAAGGAGAAATCTACAAGAAAAGTACTACTAGAGTTCTTCAAAGATGTATCTCTGAAGAGGAGGGGCGACAACTCTTGGGCGAAATACATGCTGGTCTCGGTCATGCCACAACCCGGACCCTCATAAGTAAGGCCTTTCATACAGGTTTCTTTTGGGCCATGACCCGAGTAGATGCACATGCCCTTGTACAGCACTGTGTCGGATGCCAACTATTCGCCAATCAAAGTCACATGCCGCCACCGCCCTAAAAACAATGCCCATTACTTGGCCTTTTGCGGTCTAGGGGCTAGATATGGTCGGACCCCTTAAAGGGGGAAGCCACAAAAAGAAATATTTGCTAGTTATGGTGGATAAATTCACTAAGTGGATAGAGGCCAAACCAGTAAAAACGGCTGAAGCTGGGTCGGTGATCAACTTCATATCCGGCGTTGTACACCATTATGGTGTCCCGCACAACATCACTACTGACAATGGCTCTAACTTTATAGCCGATGTGGTGAAAAACTGGTGTGCTAACCTGGGCATTAAGCTCGACTACACCTCCGTATATCACCCTCAAACAAACAGTCAGGTCGAACGGGCTAATGGCCTGATAATGAGCGGCATCAAACCCAGACTAGTGCCATCCCTACGGGAGTCGGATAAACACTGGGTCGAGGAACTTGATTCCGTACTCTGGGGACTACGGACAACACCCAATCGTACGACGGGATACACACCCTTCTTCATGGTGTATGGCGCATAGGCCGTCTTGCCCTGTGACATTATTCATGAATCACCTCGAGTGCGCATGTATGAAGAGAGAGAGAGAAGCTGAGCTTGATCGGCAGGACGACGTAGATGGCCTGGAGGAGGAGCGCGATGTTGCAAAAGCCTGTTCCGCATTCTATCAACAACAGGCTCGGAGATACCAAAGCAGAGAAGTGCGGCCAAGACCTATAATGTCGACGAGCTCGTTTTACGCCTCCGGAGAAGAAAAAGGACAAACTCAAACCAAAATGGGAGGGTCCCTTCATTATCGATGAAGTTCTCACAAGAGGAGCCTACCGCCTTCGTAATGCATCGGATAATCGCCTCGAGCCGAATCCATGGAACGTTGCTCGGCTCTGAAGATTCTATGCATAAGTTCAGCCATACATCCTTTTCGTTCCTTTTTCTCTCCTTTTGTATTTTTTGTTTTCTCGTTTTTGTACGATTTCCATGATGTGTCCGGATAAGCCGAACACCCGAGGGATACACATCCTTAAATGTATATATCCCACCATGACTGGGGGCTTCTTTAACCGAAGCTTATTATTATTCTGAGCCTAGAGCTCACAATATAAGTGTCGTTTGCTGATATATATCCTCTTTACCATTATATGCACCCCTATGACTTAAGTTTTTGCCAAGCTGGGTTGCCTGGGTCCTGTGTTTATGCCCTATGTTCCCGATTGTTCGGCTAGGGCGTAAAGGGAGCACCTCTGCGATTTTTACAACTGGGTCACCGGACATGTACCTCAGATGGGTGAAGTCAAAAGCTAGCATTCTTAAGAGAATAAGGGGTCGGAAATCAAACGACAGATTGCTACATTATTGTAACCACTACAACACCGCGACACACGTAATTGCAGTATGCCAGCCCAAGGAAAGGAACCCTTAATGGAACTATTTTCCTTGGAAGATGTTTCTTACATATGTAATATAACATACAGCTCGAACTAAAACCTTTTGTATGTTTGAGCACAATGACCGGGTTGCCTAGTTTCCAAACATAATACATGCTTCTTTTCAAAAGGTATCCGGAAACACTCCACCATTTTTTGGGTTCGGAGGTTAAAGCCAAAAGCCTGCGATGACAAACTCTTTACATGTTCGGATAAAGGTACAGGTTGATTGATACATAAACCTATTCCTTATCTATTCCATCTATAAGACTGTCTAATTTACATTCTTCCTGCGAATACTTCGTAGCTACCATTACTTGGTCATACACCAAATTCATGGGAATTTCTTTCGTGTCTGATCCTTGTGGTCCCACTCGGGCCATATGATTTGGATCCAGTTTGGTGAAACGTGTCTTCACCATGGCCCAAGCTTCTCGTGCGCCTTCGCGGCAGGCAGATGTCTTCCATAGCTCAAACCGGCACCGGTCACCTTTTAACCTAAAAGCAAACAAAATTAAAAATTAAAGCAAAAAACAAAAGAAAATAAATAATGCAAAAAAAAATCAGAAAAAAAGGAAAAAACTATTTTTATAGTAAAGTTAATCACAAAATCAAATAAATAAAGCAACAAAGAAAACAAAAAAACTAAAAAAGTGTTTTCAAATTTGAAAACTAATGGCACTAACAGAAAGTTTATATTTTTTTAAACTAATGGCACTAACAGAAAGTTTATAATTTTGCTAACCTAAAAGCAAGCAGAATTAAAAATTAAAGCAAAAAATTAAAGAAAATAAATAATGC